>NC_041388.1:416178536-416198217 GCF_002162155.2 Triticum dicoccoides | reverse complement strand
AGAAAAAAACCACGTTAGGAGGAAAAGGGGGAAAAGGTGGAGCAATACCATGATCCACTACTTTCATACTTCTTCCACACTTAAAACTTGGTTAGTAATACTTTAGTCAACTAGACAAATTACAATTATAACTTTAAAAGAAATAAAAAAATAAAAAGAATAAAATGATGCAGCAGAAAGACAAAAATTAGAACACATTTTAATTTGAAAAAAGGGTAATGCATAATAAAAAAAGTTAAAGATATATTATTATTCTATATTTCCTGAAAAGAGAGGGAAGATAAAACAAAAGGCGAAAACTAAAAACCAGGAAAAATCATTAAAATAAAAATAGAGATGCCAGACAAAAAAACAAAAATAATAGAAATAAACAATACCAATTTTAGATGCTTAAGTAAAAATTGGCGCTCGTACAAGCGCAAAATGCCCGTGTGCATCCCTCACAACTACACAGGGCCGCAAATAGAAAAGAAGGACAAAAAGCATAGGCCACGAGAGAGGCCTAGCATATTGATCACTTGCCCACAAAAAAAACTACCATCCATTGCGTACGACACATCCGCACGTCAACTTCAACAAAACACGAAAAATGATACAATATATGAATCTTTGCGTCAAGATCTTATAGCTACCGAATCAACTGAGATTTGACTAATTGAGAATTAACAAATCCGAAAATAAGAAAGCTAGCAAGAATCACATTGTTAGAAAGGGAAAAAAATAAAAAGATAAAAGACAAACAAAAAAATAGAACACACAAGTAAATAGAAAAGAAACAAGAAAAATGTGAAAATAAAAGCTTTTTTAGCAATGAAAAAACAGCTCACCCCAAATGGAACAGAAATGAAAAAAAAAACCACAAGGCGAACACAGGTTTAAACAGTGAGATTCACTAGACAAGAAAAAAATAAGCAGAAACCAACACGTATCTAAGGCCCAGAGTGAAGAAAAGAAAAAGGACAAGGCCCAGGTAGAAACGGCACTACCCGTGCCAGCAACTTGTACGAGCGACTTGTATATATATACACGTACAAAACGACTCGACTGAGACTTCGGTAAAACTCAGTCGACTGAGTTTTAGCGCATCCGTTGATGCAATATTGTGCCGATACAAGAAGTATATATAAGAGCTAAGCCATACCTAACCTAGCTTTATTATAAATCGAGTAGGAGATATAATCCTAATACAAGTTGTATTCTAACATGAACCTGATATATTAAGCCATTCAGGTAATCAATAGTGCATATATAGCCTAGATTAACAGTGACGATCCTAAGAATAAGCCAAAGTACTACCATGATACAACGTTCCAAAATAATTTAAGCTCTGTGTTTGTCCTAGGTCGAACATGTTTCAATTTGACAAAGTCTATAGAGTTTCTATTTTATTTTATTTTTGCGAGGAAAATTTCCAATCTATTCTTCAACTGTCAAGGAAGACAAAGAACACCAAAAGTAAAAAAAATACATCCAGGTCCGTAGACCGCCTAGCGACGACTACAAGCACTGGAGCGAGCCGAAGGCCACTGCCGTCATCGCCCCTACCTCATCGAAGCCGGCCAAACCTCGTTGTAGTAGACAGTTGAGAAGTCGTCGTGCTAAGATTCGATACGAACAACGCACTAGAATAACAACCGCCGTGGATGAAGAGAAGCGTAGATCGAAAGGATCCAACCTGTAAAGACATGAACACAGACGAACGGATCAGATCCATGTGGATCCACCGAAGACAACCACCAGCTGAATCCTACAAGATCCACCGGAGACAAACCTCCACATGCCCTCCAACAATGCTAGAAACACCACCAGAACAGGGGCTAGGCGGGAAGGACCTTATTTTATCTACACAGAGTCGCCGCCGCCTTGCATCTCTGAGCAGGACACAAAAGATAATAAAACTAGAAAAACATCCAAAAAAAGACGGAGCCCTCCCACAGACAAGGCTGGGATCCACCGCGCCTCCATGGCCCTAAGACCATAGGAGATGAGGTAACTGGCGCCGACGCCGGCGGGAGGCACGAGAAACCCTAGCACGTTGTCTGCATAGGCGTACGACGGTACGAGCAGCTGCCGATTATAGAAAAATATATTAACATCCAGAACAACCAACTAATCTTGATCGCCTTTGAGTGTTTTCAGAAATCCAGCATAGCAAACACCCTCAGACCACACATTGTTCATATAAGCTCGACCTTGTCAAGGCGTTTGTCAGGGTGGGATGGAAATTCCTTGAGCGAGTACAACAGAGATATGGTTTCAGCAAAAAATGGATTAATTGCATGATGGTGTGTGTCCGCTTTATCCGATATTCACTAAAATTCAATGGCGAGCTTTGGATCGTTTTGTGCCAACGAGAGGTCTAAGGCAAGGAGAACCGTTAAGCCCTTACTTGTTCCTATTTGTGGCCGAGGGGTTTTCATGTATTATGTAGAAACAGGTCACGGAAGAAAATATCATGCCAATCAAGGTGGCACGAGGGAGCCCAGGTATCTCAAATTTACTTTTTACAGATGACAGTTTGCTATTCTTCAAAGCATCAATTGATCAAGCGAAGGTAGTGAAGTAAGCACTTGAAATCTTTCAGAGAAGTACTGAGTGCTAATAAGTGTTCCCTACTATTCAGTGAGAAGTATCCAAGTGGTACGCAAAGTGATATAAGAGATGTGTTGGAGACTGTATCATCCAATTTCGAGAGTAATATTTAGGGCTACCTACTCCGGAAGGAACAATGGAAGGGGACCTGCGATTAGGAAAAGAATAGCAATAGCTAAATGATGGTGCACAATATCGGTCAGCCAGAGACCACCGGTTACTGGATCTAGTCCTCCGCGAAAAGTCAGAAATTCTGCGTATTTGGACCAATTTAAAGTGAAAAAAGGGGTTGCTCCTTCGGTAAAACTAGGATAAAGTTGAGCCAAAAGGTCCCGATTCAAGATAAATTCATGAGGAAGTGGTATCTATTTAGGATCCACCCCAGTAGTTGTATCAAATCCAAATAATCTTTACACGATTTCCAATAAAATAAAGATCATCAATTAAAGGTATAAATAAAGTAATATACTGGAATAATAAAAGATGAATTCCCGGAGAGGGAACTCCGGGAATATACAATAAATTAAGATTAAGTGGTAGGAATCAAATTCATTTATAGTCTATCCTTTCTATATATGGAAAGTCAAGAAATTCTCATCGAAACATCGAGAAATTGTGCATATAGAAAACTCTAAAGAAAGAAAAAAAAGGAGCCTAGACCCCCTAGTAGAAGAACAAATCCCCCAAATAGCATAAGAATCTCATGTATTGGTCAAGGTAAATCCATTATGGATAAAAAGAAATTAATAGTATAAATTTTTTTCATGAACTGACTAAAACTAAAGGATTCAAGGAAGGAAAAAAGGATTAGGGTATTTTTTGTGTGTATAAACTTATAGTTATAAATTATATTATATAAATTTCAGCCAATTGTGGAACGATTCATGAAGAGATGTAATAATAGGTTAGGGAGACACATGTCCTATGCGGCAAAAGAGGTGCATGTCAAATTAGTTGTTCAAGCACGCCAACTTTCACTATGGGAGTCTTTAAGATGTCAATTGGGTTTTGCGAGTAGTATGAAAGATTAATCAGAAAGTTCTGGTCGGGTGAGGAGGATGGTCAAAGAAAAGTACGTTGGATGGCGTGGGACAAAATGACGAAGCCGAAGAGAGAAGGGGGAATTGGTTTCAGGGATATGCACCTGTTCAGCCAAGTCTTCCTAGCTAAACAAGGGTGGAGATTGTTATAGAACCCAGATTGCCTATACAACCCTAATGGAGGCTACTAGACACGGTATTCGCTATAGATGCATCACAGTCATGGCGAGGTATAGAATTTGGTCTTGAGCTTCTCAAAAAAGGTCTAATTGAAGTAAATATGCCCTAGAGGTAATAATAAAGTTATTATTTATTTCCTTATTTCATGATAAATGCTTATTATTCATGCTAGAATTGTATTAACCGAAAACATAATACATGTGTGAATACATAGGCAAACAGAGTGTCACTAGTATGCCTCTACTTGACTAGCTCGTTGATCAAAGATGGTTAAGTTTCCTAACCATATACATGAGTTGTCATTTGATTAACGGGATCACATCATTAGGAGAATGATGTGATTGACTTGACCCATTCCGTTAGCTTAGCACTTGATCGTTTAGTTTGTTGCTATTGCTTTCTTCATGACTTATACATGTTCCTATGACTATGAGATTATGCAACTCCCGTTTACCGGAGGAACACTTTGTGTGCCACCAAACATCACAATGTAACCGGGTGATTATAAAGGTGCTCTACAGGTGTCACCAAAGGTACTTGTTGGGTTGGCGTATTTTGAGATTAGGATTTGTCACTCCGATTGTCGGAGAGGTATCTCTGGGCCCACTCGGTAATGCACATCACTATAAGCCTTGCAAGCATTGCAACTAATGAGTTAGTTGCGGGATGATGTATTACGGAACGAGTAAAGAGACTTGTCGGTAACGAGATTGAACTAGGTATTGAGATACCGACGATCGAATCTCGGGCAAGTAACATACCGATGACAAAGGGAACGTATGTTGTTATGCGGTCTGACCGATAAAGATCTTCATAGAATATGTAGGAGCCAATACGGGCATCCAGGTCCCGCTATTGGTTATTGACCAGAGAGGTGTCTCGGTCATGTCTACATAGTTCTCGAACCCGTAGGGTCCGCACGCTTAACGTTCGTTGATGATATAGTACTATATGAGTTATGTATGTTGATGACCGAATGTTGTTCGGAGTCCGGGATGAGATCACGGACATGACGAGGAACTCCGGAATGGTCCGGAGATAAAGTTTGATATATGGGATAGTAGTGTTTGATCTCCGGAAGGGGTTCCGGTTGTTTCCTGAAATGTTTGGGCACGAGAACACTTTATCTGGGCCAAAGGGGAAAGCCCACGAGGCTTTTGGAAAGTGCAAAAGGAAGTTTTGCGGCGACCTGAGGCAAGACGCCAGGAACCCTGGCGTCTAGGGGGTAGACGCCGGAACCCTGGCGTCTAGCCCTGGAGTCCGAGAAGGACTCTTGCCTTTCGGGTGAAACCGATTTTGAGGAGGCTTTTACTCCAAGTTTCGACCCCAGGGCTCAACATATAAATAGAGGGGTAGGGCTAGCACCAAAAAGAGATCAAGAAACACCAAGCCGTGTGCCGGCAACCCCGTCCCCTCTAGTTTATCCTCTGTCATAGTTTTCGTAGTGCTTAGGCGAAGCCCTGCGGAGATTGTTCTTCACCAACACTGTCACCACGCCGTCGTGCTGCCGGAACTCATCTACTACTTCACCCCTCTTGCTGGATCGAGAAGGCGAGGACGTCACCGAGCCGAACGTGTGCAGAACTCGGAGGTGCCGTACTTTCGGTACTTGGATCGGTCGGACATGAAGACGTACGACTACATCAACCGCGTTGATATAACGCTTCCGTGAACGGTCTACGAGGGTACATAGACAACACTCTCCCCTCTCGTTGCTATGCATCACCATGATCTTGCGTGTGAGTAGGATTTTTTTTTGAAATTACTACGTTTCCCAACAGTGGCATCTGAGCCTAGGTTTTATGCGTTGATGTTGTGCACGAGTAGAACACAAGTGAGTTGTGGGCGATATAAGTCATACTGCTTACCAGCATGTCATACTTTGGTTCGGCGGTATTGTTGGATGAAGCGGCCCGGACCGACATTATGTGTACGCTTACGCGAGACTGGTTCTACCGACGTGCTTTGCACACAGGTGGCTGGCGGGTGTCAGTTTCTCCAACTTTAGTTGAATCAAGTGTGGCTACGCCCGATCCTTGCGAAGGTTAAAACAACACCAACTTCACAAACTATGGTTGTGGTTTTGATGCGTAGGTAAGAACGGTTCTTGCTTAAGCCCGTAGCAGCCACGTAAAACTTGCAACAACAAAGTAGAGGACGTCTAACTTGTTTTTGCAGGGCATGTTGTGATGTGATATGGTCAATACATGATGCTAAATTTTATTGTATGAGATGATCATGTTTTATAACCGAGTTATCGGCAACTGGCAGGAGCCATATGGTTGTCGCTTTATTGTATGCAATGCAATTACGCTGTAATGCTTTACTTTATCACTAAGCGGTAGTGATAGTCGTGGAAGCATAAGATTGGCGAGACAACAACGATGCTACAATGGAGATCAATGTGTCACGCCGGTGACAATGGTGATCATGACGGTGCTTCGGAGATGGAGATCACAAGCACAAGATGATGATGGCCATATCATATCACTTATATTGATTGCATGTGATGTTTATCTTTTATGCATCTTATCTTGATTTGATTGACGGTAGCATTATAAGATGATCTCTCACTAAATTTCAAGATAAAAGTGTTCTCCCTGAGTATGCACCGTTGCCAAAGTTTGTCGTGCCCAGACACCACGTGATGATCGAGTGTGATAAGCTCTACGTCCATCTACAACGAATGCAAGCCAGTTTTTGCACACGCAGAATACTCAGGTTAAACTTGACGAGCCTAGCATATGCAGATATGGTCTCGGAACACTGAGACCGAAAGGTCGAGCATGAATCATATAGTAGATATGATCAACATATTGATGTTCACCATTGAAAGCTACTCCATTTCACGTGATAATCGGTTATGGTTTAGTTGATTTGGATCACGTGATCACTTAGAAGATTAGAGGGATGTCTTTTTAAGTGGGAGTTCTTAAGTAATATGATTAATTGAACTTAAATTTATCATGAACTTAGTACCTGATAGTGTTTTGCTTGTCTATGTTGATTGTAGATAGATGGCCCGTGTTGTTGTTCCATTGAATTTTAATGCGTTCCTTGAGAAAGCAAAGTTGAAAGATGATGGTAGCAATTACATGGACAGTGTCCGTAACTTGAGGATTATCCTCATTGTTGCACAGAAGAATTACGTCCTGGAAGCACCGCTAAGTGCCAAGCCTGCTGCAGGAGCAACACCAGATGTTATGAACGTCTGGCAGAGCAAAGCTGATGACTACTCGATAGTTCAGTGTGCTATGCTTTACGTCTTAGAACCGGGTCTTCAACGACGTTTTGAACGTCATGGAGCATATGAGATGTTTCAGGAGTTGAAGTTAATATTTCAAGCAAATGTCCAGATTGAGAGATATGAAGTCTCCAATAAGTTCTATAGCTGCAAGATGGAGGAGAATAGTTCTGTCAGTGAACATATACTCAAAATGTCTGGGTATCATAATCACTTGACTCAACTGGGAGTTAATCTTCCTGTTGATAGTGTCATTGACAGAGTTCTTCAATCACTGCCACCAAGCTACAAGAGATTCGTGATGAACTATAACATGCAAGGGATGGATAAGACGATTCCCGAGCTCTTCGCAATGCTAAAGGCCGCGGAGGTAGAAATCAAGAAGGAGCATCAAGTGTTGATGGTCAATAAGACCGCCAGTTTCAAGAAAAAGGGCAAAGGGAAGAAGAAGGGGAACTTCAAGAAGAACAGCAAACAAGTTGCTGCTCAGGAGAAGAAACCCAAATCTGGACCTAAGCCTGAAACTGAGTGCTTCTACTGCAAGCAGACTGGACACTGGAAGCGGAACTGCCCCAAGTATTTGGCGGATAAGAAGGATGGTAAGGTGAATAAAGGTATATGTGATATACATGTTATTGATGTGTACCTTACTAGAGCTCGCAGTAGCACCTGGGTATTTGATACTGGTTCTGTTGCTAATATTTGCAACTCGAAACAGGGACTACAGATTAAGCGAACACTAGCAAAGGACGAGGTGACGATGCACGTGGGAAATGGTTCCAAAGTCGATGTGATCGCGGTCGGCACGCTACCTCTACATCTACCTTCGGGATTAGTTTTAGACCTAAATAATTGTTATTTGGTGCCAGCGTTGAGCATGAACATTATATCTGGATCTTGTTTGATGCGAGACGGTTATTCATTTAAATCAGAGAATAGTGGTTGTTCTATTTATATGAGTAATATCTTTTATGGTCATGCACCCTTGAAGAGTGGTCTATTTTTGATGAATCTCGATAGTAGTGATACACATATTCATAATGTTGAAGCCAAAAGATGCAGAGTTGATAATGATAGTGCAGCTTATTTATGGCACTGCCGTTTAGGTCATATCGGTGTAAAGCGCACGAAGAAACTCCATAGTGATGGACTTTTGGAATCACTTGATTATGAATCACTTGGTACTTGCGAACCGTGCCTCATGGGCAAGATGACCAAAACGTCGTTCTCCGGTACTATGGAGAGAGCAACGGATTTGTTAGAAATCATATATACAGATGTATGTGGTCCGATAAATGTTGAGGCTCGTGGCGGATATCATTATTTTCTCACCTTCACAAATGATTTAAGCAGATATGGGTATATCTACTTAATGAAACATAAATCTGAAACATTTGAAAAGTTCAAAGAATTTCAGAGTGAAGTTGAAAATCATCGTAACAAGAAAATAAAATTTTTACGATCTGATCGTGGAGGAGAATATTTGAGTTACGAGTTTGGTCTATATTTGAAACAAAGCGGAATAGTTTCACAACTCACGCCACCCGGAACACCACAGCGTAATGGTGTGTCCGAACGTCGTAATCGTACCTTACTAGATATGGTGCGATCTATAATGTCTCTTACTGATTTACCGCTATCATTTTGGGGTTATGCTTTAGAGACGGCCGCATTCATGTTAAATAGGGCACCATCGAAATCCGTTGAGACGACGCCTTATGAACTGTGGTTTGGCAAGAAACCAAAGTTGTCGTTTCTTAAAGTTTGGGGCTGCGATGCTTATGTGAAAAAGCTTCAACCTGATAAGCTCGAACCCAAATCGGAGAAATGTGTCTTCATAGGATACCCAAAGGAGACTGTTGGGTACACCTTCTATCACAGATCCGAAGGCAAAACATTCGTTGCCAAGAATGGATCCTTTCTGGAGAAGGAGTTTCTCTCGAAAGAAGTGAGTGGGAGGAAAGTAGGGTTTGATGAGGTAACTGTACCTGCTCCCTTATTGGAAAGTAGTTCATCACAGAAACCGGTTTCTGTGACACCTACACCAATTAATGAGGAAGTTAATGATGATGATCATGGAACTTCAGATCAAGTTATTACTGAACCTCGTAGATCAACCAGAGTAAGATCCGCACCAGAGTGGTACGATAATCCTGTTCTGGAAGTCATGCTACTAGATCATGATGAACCTACGAAATATGAAGAAGCGATGGTGAGCCCAGATTCCGCAAAATGGCTAGAAGCCATGAAATCTGAGATGGGATCCATGTATGAGAACAATGTGTGGACTTTGGTTGACTTGCCCGTTGATCGGCAAGCAATTGAGAATAAATGGATCTTCAAGAAGAAGACCGACGCTGACGGTAATGTTACTGTCTACAAAGCTCGACTTGTTGCAAAAGGTTTTCGACAAGTTTAAGGGATTGACTACGATAAGACCTTCTCACCCGTAGCGATGCTTAAGTCTGTCCAAATCATGTTAGCGATTGCCGCATTTCATGATTATGAAATTTGGCAGATGGATGTCAAAACTGCATTCCTGAATGGATTTCTGGAAGAAGAGTTGTATATGATGCAACCGGAAGGTTTTGTCGATCCAAAGGGAGCTAACAAAGTGTGCAAGCTCCAACAATCCATTTATGGACTGGTGCAAGCCTCTCGGAGTTGGAATAAACGCTTTGATAGTGTGATCAAAGCATTTGATTTTGTACAGACTTTTGGAGAAGCCTGTATTTACAAAAAAGTGAGTGGGAGCTCTGTAGCATTTCTGATATTATATGTGGATGACATATTACTAATTGGAAATGATATAGAATTTCTGGATAGCATAAAGGGATACTTGAATAAAAGTTTTTCTATGAAAGACCTCGGTGAAGCTGCTTACATATTGGGCATCAAGATCTATAGAGATAGATCAAGACGCTTAATTGGACTTCCACAAAGCACATACCTTGACAAAGTTTTGAAAAGGTTCAAAATGGATCAAGCAAAGAAAGGGTTCTTGCCTGTGTTACAAGGTGTGAAGTTGAGTAAGACTCAATGCCCGACCACTGTAGAAGATAGAGAGAAGATGAAAGATGTACCGTATGCTTCAGCCATAGGCTCTATCATGTATGCAATGCTATGTACCAGACCTGATGTGTGCCTTGCTATAAGTCTAGCAGGGAGGTACCAAAGTAATCTAGGAGTGGATCACTGGACAGCGGTCAAGAACATCCTGAAATACCTGAAAAGGACTGAGGATATGTTTCTCGTTTATGGAGGTGAGAAAGAGCTCATCGTAAATGGTTACGTTGACGCAAGCTTTGACACTGATCCGGACGATTCTAAATCGCAAACCGGATACATGTTTATATTAAACGGTGGAGTTGTCAGTTGGTGCAGTTCTAAACAAAGCTCCGTGGCGGGATCTACGTGTGAAGTGGAATACATAGCTGCTTCGGAAGCAGCAAATGAAGGAGTCTGGATGAAGGAGTTCATATCCGATCTAGGTGTCATACCTAGTGCATCGGGTCCAATAAAAATCTTTTGTGACAATACTGGTACAATTGCCTTGGCAAAGGAATCCAGATTTCACAAGAGAACCAAGCACATCAAGAGACGCTTCAATTCTGGGATTTAGTCCAGGTGGGAGACCTAGAAATTTGCAAGATACATACAGATCTGAATGTTGCAGACCCGTTGACTAAGCCTCTTCCACGAGCAAAACATGATCAGCACCAAGGCTCCATGGGTGTTAGAATCATTACTGTGTAATCTAGATTATTGACTCTAGTGCAAGTGGGAGACTGAAGGAAATATGCCCTAGAGGCAATAATAAAGTTATTATTTATTTCCTTATTTCATGATAAATGCTTATTATTCATGCTAGAATTGTATTAACCGGAAACATAATACATGTGTTAATACATAGACAAACAGAGTGTCACTAGTATGCCTCTACTTGACTAGCTCGTTGATCAAAGATGGTTAAGTTTCCTAACCATATACATGAGTTGTCATTTGATTAACGGGATCACATCATTAGGAGAATGATGTGATTGACTTGACCCATTCCGTTAGCTTAGCACTTGATCGTTTAGTTTGTTGCTATTGCTTTCTTCATGACTTATACATGTTCCTATGACTATGAGATTATGCAACTCCCGTTTACCGAAGGAACACTTTGTGTGCCACCAAACGTCACAACGTAACTGGGTGATTATAAAGGTGCTCTACAGGTGTCTCCAAAGGTACTTGTTGGGTTGGCGTATTTCGAGATTAGGATTTGTCACTCCGATTGTCGGAGAGGTATCTCTGGGCCCACTCGGTAATGCACATCACTATAAGCCTTGCAAGCATTGCAACTAATGAGTTAGTTGCGGGATGATGTATTACGGAACGAGTAAAGAGACTTGCCGGTAACGAGATTGAACTAGGTATTGAGATACCGACGATCAAATCTTGGGCAAGTAACATACCAATGACAAAGGGAACAACGTATGTTGTTATGCGGTCTGACCGATAAAGATCTTCGTAGAATATGTAGGAGCCAATATGGGCATCCAGGTCCCGCTATTGGTTATTGACCAGAGAGGTGTCTCGGTCATGTCTACATAGTTCTCGAACCCGTAGGGTCCGCACGCTTAACGTTCGTTGACGATATAGTACTATATGAGTTATGTATGTTGATGACCGAATGTTGTTCGGAGTCCGGGATGAGATCACGGACATGACGAGGAACTCCGGAATGGTCCGGAGATAAAGTTTGATATATGGGATAGTAGTGTTTGATCTCCGGAAGGGTTCCGGAATTCACCGGAAGGGGTTCCGGATGTTTCCCGAAATGTTTGGGTACGAGAACACTTTATCTGGGCCAAAGGGGAGAGCCCACGAGGCTTTTGGAAAGTGCAAAAGGAAGTTTTGTGGAGAACTGAGGCTAGACGCCAGGAACCCTGGCGTCTAGGGGGTAGACGCCGGGAACCCTGGCGTCTAGCCCTGGAGTCCGAGAAGGACTCTTGCATTTCGGGTGAAACCGACTTTGAGGAGGCTTTTACTCCAAGTTTCGACCCCAGGGCTCAACATATAAATAGAGGGGTAGGGCTAGCACCAAAGAGATGTCAAGAAACACCAAGCCGTGTGCCGGCAACCTCGTCCCCTCTAGTTTATCCTCCGTCATATTTTTCGTAGTGCTTAGGCGAAGCCCTACGGAGATTGTTCTTCACCAACACCGTCACCACGCCGTCGTGCTGCCGGAACTCATCTACTACTTCGCCCCTCTTGCTGGATCGAGAAGGCGAGGACGTCACCGAGCCAAACGTTTGCAGAACTCGGAGGTGCCGTACTTTCGGTACTTGGATCGGTCGGACGTGAAGACGTTCGACTACATCAACCGCGTTGATATAACGCTTCCGCGAATGGTCTACGAGGGTACGTAGACAACACTCTCCCCTCTTGTTGCTATGCATCACCATGATCTTGCATGTGCGTAGGATTTTTTTTTGAAATTACTACGTTTCCTAACACTAATCTTGCAGGTGGGAAATGGTAAGAGCATACAAATAAGAAGAGATCAGTGAATACCGAGGATACATGGATTAAAAGCAGCCAATTTCATTTGCAGATCGAGATTGAGATGGGTGAATCGGCTCATTGATCCCAATTCCAGGAGTTGGAACTAGGAACTTGATACGTCTCCGATGTATCTATAATTTTTGATTGTTTCATTCTATTATATTATCAGTCTTGATACTTTATATGCATTTTTATACTATTTTATATCATTTTTGAAACTAACCTATTAACCCAGTGCTTAGTGCCAGTTGTTGTTTTCCGCTTGTTTTTGTTTTCCATAAAATCAGTACCAAGCAGAGTCCAAACGCTACGAAACTTTTTGACATTTTTTTCCTGAATATAAGAGACCCTAGAAGCTTGGAGAGGAACCCAGGGGACAAAAGAGAAGACGACAAGGCAACAAAGCGTGACCAGGAGGGTAGGGCGCCCCCTGTTACCTTGTGCTCCCACATGGCTCTGTCTGACGTAATTCCACTTCTATAAATTCTTAAATATTGGGAAATCCCCAGAGAGCCACCTGAAACATGTTTTCCGCCGTCGCAAGTTTTTGTTCTTCCGCGGTACCATCTGGAGGCCTTTGTCGATACTCTGTCGAAGGGGGAATCAATCACGGAGGTCTTCTATACCATCCTTGCTGCCTTCTTATGATGTGTGAGTAGTTTACCACAGAACTAGGGTCCATAGGTAGTAGCTAGATGGCGTCCAACCCCAACATGTAAACACACCCGACCTAGTTGCATGTCCAAGCCAAACATGAAATTCATGCCCGACATAGTTGGATGTCCACTCTCGGAATGCAACTCATTCCCAATCCAGTACCCTATATAGTTATATTCTCTTGGCAAATACATGTCCACCTTTTTGTAATATACACCGTATATTTTTTTGAATACGCGGGAACATTGTTTTAACACACATTGAACATTTTTTAAAATACATGATAAATATTTTTCCAAATACAGGCCCGAGCATTTTTTACAATACATGGTAAACATTTTTCAAATTACTACTGATCACTTTTCTACCCCCTAAAAAATACTGATCACTTTTCTAAATAGTATGAATTTTTTCCAAAAATTTGTGTGAACATTTTTTTTCTTACATTGCGTATATTTCTTTCTAGAAAATGTCGTGATTTTTTCTGAAATGCATCAAGTTTCTTTTAATAAATTGTCACGAACATTTCTTTGAATGCTACAATTTTTTTCCATTGTATAATACTTTTTTTAAGCATCACACAACATTCTTTTGAAACGCATCAACATTTTTTAAATGTCAATTTAAATTTCAAATTTTTTTAAATTTCTTGTCTTTCAAAAAATGTTTGGAATTTTCAAAAGTGTCAACACTCTAAAAACTAGTCGGGGATTTCAAAAACTCGAGAAGAGACAGTAAAATTCGTAGGCTCATCGATTCAAACACCGTGGTTGCGACGTAGCCTCCCTAGCTTCTAGCTAAGGTACAACGTAGGGATTCCCCATTATACAATAATTGTACTCCGCCGGGTTGCCTCAATCAAACCAACTACGGTATCAATCAACATAATAAAGAGCAGCTATCTAGAGGGAAAACCTCCCGTCTGTAGTCTGGAGCAGGGGAGTACTGAATACTGATCGGCCATGGCGACCGTGGCAGCCGCAGGATCGTCGGTGGAGAAGCGTCACGCCGTGTTCTTCCCTTTCCCGGCGCAGGGCCACGTCAAGCCGGCGCTCCAGCTGGCCAGGCTCCTCCACCGTTGCCATGGGTTTCAGGTCACCTTCGTCCACACGGAGCACAACCGCCGCCGCCTCCTCCGCTCGCGAGGCCCCGGCGCGCTGGACGGGGTGCCCGGGTTCCGCTTCGCCGCCGTCCCGGACGGCCTGCCCCCGTCCGAGGCGGACGCGTCGCAGGACATGGCTGCCCTGCTGTCCACCACGGAGGCCCTGGTCCCGCCCTTCCGGAGCCTCGTCTCCGGCCTCCTCCCGCCGGCGTCCTGCGTCATCTCCGACGTCGAGCACGTCCTGTACGCGTCCAAGCAGATGGGCCTTCCCTGCGTCACCTTCTGGACGTCGAGCGCGTTCGCCTTCATGGCCTGCCAGCAGTGCCAGCGGCTTGTCGACATGGGCATTGTCCCCTCAAAGGTATGTCCTCCATGCATCGATTGTTCTCGCTATGAAAAACATACGTACTTACTAAGTGTGCTTGCTTTGACTTTGAGGAGCAGAGGCTGAGCAGCTGAGGAATGGACACCTGGACGACACGGTCCTGGACTTGGTGCCGGGGATGCCCAAAGACATCCGCCTCAGAGACTTCCCGAGCTTCATCCGCACGACGGACCCCGACGACGCCATGCTCAAAATCCTCCTGCGCTCAATGGCGTGCCGCAGGACCACTCCGTCCGCCGTCATCTTCCACACCTTCGACGAGATCGATCGCGAGGCCATGGCGGCCATGTCCACCATCCTGCCACCGATCTACGCCGTCGGACCATTGCCGCTCCTTCTCGATCAAGTTTCTAGCACCACTGCCAGTGTGGTTGACACGTTAGAATCAAATCTATCCAAGGAGAACTACGCCTGCCTAGAGTGGCTGAATGGCAAGGGGCCAAACTCGGTGCTCTACGTGAGCTTCGGCAGCATAGCAACGCTGACGAGGGAGCAACTGGTGGAGTTCGCGTGGGGTTTGGCCAATAGCAAAAAGGACTTCCTGTGGGTGATCAGAAACGATCAAGTGATCAACGGCGACGACGACCCCGCTGCCGCCGCCGTGCTGCCACCGGAGTTCCAGGAGGAGACGAAGGCGAGGAGCCACGTGACGAGCTGGTGCCCGCAGGAGGCGGTGCTCCGTCACGAGGCGACGTGCGCGTTCCTGACGCACTGCGGGTGGAACTCCGCCCTGGAGAGCATCGGCGCCGGGGTGCCGATGCTCTGCTGGCCCTTCGGCGCCGACCAGTACACGAACACGAGGTACGTTTGCTCGGAGTGGCGCCTCGGCTTGGAGATCGGCGGCGGCGATGTCAATAGGGACGAGGTGGAGGCGGCCATCCGGGAGGTGATGGATGGAGGAGACAAGGGAAAAGCGATGACGAGAATGGCCATGGAATGGAAGGAGAAGGCGACCGCGGCTGCACTGACGGGTGGGCCCTCTTGGGTCAATCTGGAGAAGGTGGTCGATGAGGTGCTTGCTGTGCACCCTAGCAAGATTAGTGATACGGAATCATGAGTAGGCTCGTGCTTGCTCTACGCTGGCATTGGCAATAAATTGATGAAAGGGAAGGCGTGCCATGGTTGTGATCGATCGAGCTTCGTCGAAATTTAATGGGTTGTTTCATTATGTGTGACGAAAATGAATGCAAATTTGGGTGGTACATATGTGTATAGCGGTCACCCAACTACACTCTTCAATGTAGTATTATTCGTTTGATATTTTTGGCACCAGCCGACATCCAGGTCCAGCAATCCACAAAATAAATGTAAAATGAAAACGATTTCTTATTCAAGCGCATCTGGTCTATGAATTCATTTTTTTACACAGTACAAATGCAGACGCTCATACAAACGCACATGCACTCATCCTTATAAACGCGCCTCCATAGTCGACGAGAACCTCTCCTCTCACTAAACAAATAGCGCGAGAAAGCCTGAATTAAATCTAGAAAAATGGAGTACCATGCCAAGTCTAAGACTTGAACCCTGGTGGGTTGGTTCCACCACAAATGACATAACCATCTGAGCTAAGCTCAGTTCGTATCTGGTCTATAAATTCATTATACGTGACAAGGATGGAGTTTTATCAGAACTAGTTACGGGGCAAATGGGATAAATATATGTGAGCTTCATCACAAAATAAAGCACAACTAAATTACGTAGTATAAATGGATATGCCAAGAGATAAACAATGATCTTCATGTGTTGGTTTTGTAGTATAGTAATCCTCAAGCATAGAACAAATGGATTTGACAAAGGAAAAACAATGGGTAATTCCCCCATCAAGATGTATACTTGCCTAAAATTTGATGTAGATGCTCATATCATGTTCAAATGGCCATAAAAAAGTGCTAGTTGGCCTGGACATAAAAAGGTTTTTTGGCTACTTCTAGATTACAGTGTCAACACTAGGAACCTCTTGAAAAGAAACTATATGCACCTAGATTGTCATGAATGTGCATTTTGTAATGAGAGTACTGGGGAAACTTCAATGCATCACTTCTAGGATTGCTCTTTCTCTTAAGACTATTGGTGTCGTGGATATAATCCTGACAATGGAGTAAGGGGTGTATGGAGTGTAGATTTACGTGTTAGGAAACGTAGAAGAAAAAAATTCCGTCCTACGAATCAACTCCCAAGATCACTATGAAGATGCATATGTAATTGGATCGGATCTTTACCAACAAAGGTGCAACAGAAGTTGTATTGGTGTAGACCATTGATGTAGATTCCCACAGTTAGGATTTACAACCTCCCAACCGTGAGAATTTTCTCCCTCAAACGAAGATCGAAAGCATGATCCCTCTGCTGGTATTCGCGCGTACGGAACCAATGATCCGATAGAGCTTCGCCATCCAGAACGAAACACTGGCGAAGCACTAAAGCGAAGGAGCAGCCTTGCGGTGTTACGGAGAGAGAGGGGGGAGGGGTGCAGCCACGGGCAAACAGAGTTGTGTTTGGAGGTTTCTCCCTCCCCTCTATTTATAATAGCAAGGGGGTGGCCAACTTGGGGAGGGTCCGACGCCCAAAGGGGTGCGCCCCCTCAACCCTAGCAGCCACCTGGTGGCTTGTGCCCGAAGCTAGGAGGCACACCACCTAACAGGCTTGGCGGCCCAACTAGGGCTATCCCACTTGGTCCATGCCATGTGGTAGCCCCCGTGGCTCCCTCTAGAATATTCTGGGAGGTTCTGGCCATAGTCTTCTAGAGGGTTTCTAGGGTAACCCGAAACTTTTCCGGTACTCCAGTTTTTCCCATTTTCTCCAGAATCTTTCTGGTTCTCTATGTGAACCATTTTCTTTTCATATGAAACTTTTCGGTGCAATGCTAGCTCATAAGCTCCTAACACTCCTAGTACTCTACAAATCGATGACCCTTCAACATATGACCCCACAAGTTTGGTAAAGTGAAGACATGACCCGGGACTATTCCGGTCAATGATCAATAGCGGGATCTGGGCATTCATATTGACCCCTACACTAACATGAATCATTATCTAGTGAACATGTTGTTCTCGTACACAAATCCATTTGCTTCACGATATAACCGAACTCGAGGCGAGACTTGTCGTTATCCATGTGAAGCAACTCTTGATCACTATACAAGTTATCCTCGTTACCAATTTTGTTCTCTTTTCTCGTTTTCATATTCCGACATCCTCATGATCATATCACGATGTGTCTGACCAGACAATGATGGATATCGTAATATCGGTACGGCCCAAAGAATATCTCTCCGTCGTAGGAGGAGTAAATCCCAATCTCGAGCTATCAAGTCCTTTGACATACTTTTCTGATGCACCCAAAAATTGCCGCTATAATTACCATGTCACAAGTAATGTTTGACAAACCCCAAAGTATACCATCTGACATGAAGGTACTGTTGGGGAACGTAGCAGAAATTCAAAATTTTCTACGCATCACCAAGATCAATCTATGGAGTAATCTAGCAACAAGGGGAAGGAGAGTGCATCTATATACCCTTGTAGATCGCTAAGCAAAAGAGTTCAAGTGAACGGGGTTGATGGAGTCGTACTCGTCGTGATCCAAATCACCGATGATCCTAGTGCCGAACGGACGGCACCTCCGTGTTCAACACACGTACAGCCCGGTGACGTCTCCTACGCCTTGATCCAGCAAGTGGAGAAGGAGGGGTTGGGGAAGACTCCATCCAGCAGCAGCACGACGGCGTGGTGGTGGTGGAGGAGCGCGGGACTCCAGCAGGGCTTCGCCAAGCACTACGAGAGACGAGGAGGGAGAGGGGTAGGGCTGCGCCAACAGGGAGAGCAAATCACATATTTTGGGCAGCCCCAAACCTCAAGTATATATAGGGGAAGGGGAGGGGCTGCGCCCCCACTGTAACATCCTCGATGCGACTATAGCTCCCACGTGTCGAGGCACGACTTAGAGACATAATCGCATTGAAGGCATATGTCGCAAGTTAGGCAATCTTCACAAACATCCCATGTAATGTAATAATAAAAGGGAAGAATATAGTATCTTACACTCGCCACGTCAATCAAGAACATAAATAACATTACATCATCCAAAACACTCATGGCCCGACTATGGTGCCAAAACAAAAGAGAACCCAACATGCGACATGTTCCCAATCACCCCCAACTGGGCACCACTACTGATCATCGGGAAAGGAAACATAGTATCGCTGAGAGTCTTCGTCGAACTCCCACTTGAGCTCGTACTCGTCACCTGGAGCGGAATCACCTGGACCTGCATCTGGAGTTATAGTATCTGTGAGCCACAAGGACTCAGCAATCTCGCACCCTCGCGATCAAGACTATTTAAGCTTATAGGAAGGGTAAGGCAAAATATATGTGGAGCTGCAACAAGCGACTAGCATATATGGTGGCTATCTTATTCGCAAAAGAGAGCGAGAAGAGGAGGCAAAGCACGAGCGAGAAGCTAGAGAACAGCCTGTGCAAACATTACTCCAACACCGTGTCCACTTCCCGGACTCCGCCGAGAAGAGGCCATCACGGTAACACACTCAGTTGATTCATTTTAATTAATTAAGGTTCAAGTTATCTACAACCGGACATTAACAAATTCCCATCTGCCCATAACCGCAGGCACGGCTTTCGAAAGTTCAATCCCTGCAGGGGAGTCCCAACTTAGCCCATGACAAGCTCTCACGGTCAACGAAGGAATAGACCTCCTCCCAAGACGTTTCGATCAGACTCGGTATCTCGGTAACTCAAGACACTTCGACGGGTTAAAACAAGACCAGCAACACCGCCCGAATGTGCCAACAAATCCCGATAGGAGCTGCACATATCTCTTTCTCAGGGCACACTCAGATTGTCTAAACTTTCGGTAGGCCAGCCCAGAGTTGCCCCTGGTAGCCACCGGCGGTTGACGGTTTGGACCAA
>NC_041388.1:416176262-416178161 GCF_002162155.2 Triticum dicoccoides | reverse complement strand
GTGGCAAATGGTAAAACCAAGGTTGGGCATTGCTGGAAAAGCTTTAATCAAGGCGAAATATCAAGGGGTTCCCATTATAACCCAACCGCGTAAGGAACGCAAAATCCGGGAACATAACACCGATATGACGGAAACTAGGGCGGCAAGAGTGGAACAAAACACTAGGCGAGAGGCCGAGCCTTCCACCCTTTACCAAGTATATAGATGCATTAAGATAACATAGCAATATAATGATATCCCAACAAGTAAATAAATGTTCCAACAAGGAACGGCCTCCAATCTTCACCTGCAACTAGCAACGCTATAAGAGGGGCTGAGCAAAGCGGTAACATAGCCAATCAACGGTTTGCTAGGACAAGGTGGGTTAGAGGTTTGACATGGCAATTGGGAGGCTGACAAGCAAATGGTAGGCATCGTAGCATTGGCATAGCAAGAGCGAGCAAACTAGCATAGCAAAGATAATAGTGATTTCGAGGGTATGATCATCTTGCCTGCACAGCTGTCAGAGTTGACTGGATCCTCACAAGCAAACTCAACGGGCTCCTCGGTAGTGAACTCGTCTCCCGGCTCTATCCAATAAGACAAACAAGCAACAAGGATACAATGAACCACGTGCAAACTCAAACAATAAGATGCAATGATGGTATGCTATGCGGGATGCGATGCGGGATGCAAAATGCAAGATATGACAGGAAATGCATGAACCTGGCCTCAACTTGGAATTCCAAGGGTGCCACTGGAAAGAAGAGATGAAATCGCTTGAAAACGATATAAAGAACGCCGGAATCGGAGTTACGGTTTGGAAATGGCAAGCGTTTCAAAATTGACACCGGTCTGCGATTTACAGCAAGTAGGCATCTAAATGCAATGAAATGAACATGCTAAAGCCACCAAACATGACAAAAAAATACATGGCAGGGATGCACACAAGATGCTTAACAAAATACTAGCACTGAGCCACGGCCAATTCATCCATTATGAGGTTCTAACAAGCATGGCAAAAACGCAAATGCAAAACAGATTCCAGACTTGGTGAAATTAACACTTGTCTGAAATTTCAGATCACGAAGCCCTTTTTGGAGCAGAAAAACAACATGATACATGACCTGATCAAGACAAGTAAGAACATGGCATGGAGCTACTCAACAAGCTTAACAAAAGTCCCAAAGTGACCTGGGGCCAAAAGGGATCACAAAATATACTAATAAGCACACGAACATAGCTAAAACACAATCAGTTTTCAGACAGTGAAAACTGAGAATGCTGAAATATAACTCACGAAGACACGTAAATGAGCTCGATGTACTCACTACGGTGCAAGTCATGGCAAGGCAAGCATACATCCATTAAGAAGGCACAAAATACAAGCTAGACATGGCAAGAACAATGTCATAGCATGCACGGATCAACTACAATAACATCGGCAAAATCGCAAACAAGTTGACGATCTGCCCAGATTCACAACGAAGCGAAAGTAGAGCTCGATTGACTCAAGCTAGGGTGCTCCATAATTGCAAACAAAGACATGGATGGATAGAGCATAACATGATTAACAAAACTCCTTCTAACAGCATTTCGGGCATCAAGATGAGCTCAAATGAAAATGATACAATGGATTGAAATGATGTACTCGTCGAGACGAACATTTTGATATGCTATATTCCCAAATCGGAGCTACGAATGCAAAGTTACGGAGCCTCGAACATAGCAACTTGGACTAAAAATTTTATGACTTAGAGAAAAAAACAACCCCAGATCTAGGGTTGCACGAAAACCGAGGCGGCAGCGGCACTGTTCACCGAAGCTCTCCGGTGAGGATGCCGAGGACGACGGCGAGGTGGGCAAGGACGGCGGCCGGCGCGGGCGACGTCGCCGGCGACCGGGGGCGGCGGCGCAGGG
>NC_041388.1:416094619-416175791 GCF_002162155.2 Triticum dicoccoides | reverse complement strand
GGACGCGGGGAAGAAGGCGGCGGAGCAACAGGCGCGGGCGGCGGTGGCTTCGGGCCCTCGGGGGCCCGACGTGGGCCTGGCGGGCCGGCGGTGCTGAGGCGGCGATGTGGGGCGTCGTAGGCTGACATGGCGGCGTCCCGTTGGTCGGCGGTGGCGGGTGGACGCGTCCGGTTGCGGCCGGACGTGTCCGATGGCGGCGGAGTAGATTTTTAGGGTTTCGTGGGGGAGGAGAGATCCGAAATTGGAGGGGTCTGTTTATAGGCATAAGTGGAGTTAGGAGAGTCCAAATGAGGTGCGGTTTTCGGTCACGCGATCGTGATCGAACGCTCTAGAGCATGGAGCAGAGTTTGGTGGGTTTTGGGCCAAATTGAAGGGGTGTTGGGCTGCAACACACACGAGGCCTTTTCGGTCCCTCGGTTAACCGTTGGAGTATCAAACGAAGTCCAAATGATACGAAACTTGACAGGCGGTCTACCGGTAGTTAACCAAGGCCGCTTGGCAAGTCTCGGTCCAATCCGGAAATGTTTAATCCCCACACATGAAAGAAATCTAGAAGTGGTCACCGGAGGAGAATGAAGCGTCGGAATGCAAAACGGACAACGGGGAAAATGCTCGAATGCATGAGATGAACACGTATGCAAATGCAATGCACATGATGACATGATATGAGATGCATGACAAAGAAAACAACACACCGAGACAAAGACCCTAACCCGAGAAATAAATATAACTTAACGCCGGAAACGGCAAGAGTTGGAGTACAAATTGGGAAAATTATATCCGGGGCGTTACAACACTCCACCACTACGAAAAGATCTCGTCCCGAGATCTAGGACTGAAAGAACTCCGGGTACTCAGAACGGAGGTGATCCTCGCGTTCCCAGGTAGCTTCACGGTCGGAATGGTGTGACCACTTGACTTTGAGAAATTTGATTGACTTGTTGCGAGTCTTGCGTTCAGTCTCTTCAAGAATAGCAACTGGGTGCTCACGATAAGAGAGATCTTCTTGGAGCTCAATGTCCTCGAAGTTGACGGTGGGGTCAGGAGTCTTGAAGCACTTTCGAAGCTGAGAGACATGGAACACGTCATGAACATTTGCAAAGTTTGAAGGAAGCTCGAGTTGATAGGCGAGGTCGCCTCTCTTGCTGACAATCTTGAAAGGTCCCACGTATCTAGGGGCAATCTTCCCTTTGATACCAAAGCGATGAGTACCTTTTATAGGAGAGACACGGAGGTAAACATGATCTCCGATCTCAAAAGCCAAATCACGGTGCTTACTATCATAGTAGCTCTTCTGGCGGGATTGGGCTGCATTGAGGTTATCACGAATGACTTTGCACATTTCTTCTGCTTCTGTGATTAAGTCATTACCCAGCAGCTGACGTTCACCGGTTTCAGACCAGTTGAGAGGGGTACGACACTTCCTGCCATACATAATTTCAAATGGGGCCTTGCCCGAACTTGCTTGAAAACTATTGTTGTAGGAGAATTCAGCATAAGGAAGACAATCCTCCCACTTCATGCCGAAGGAGATCACACAAGCCCTGAGCATATCTTCAAGAATCTGGTTGACACACTCGACTTGACCGCTTGTTTGAGGATGGAAAGCTGTGCTAAAGCGGATGTTAGTGCCCATGGCCTTCTGGAAAGAATCCCAAAACTTCGAGGTAAAGATGCTGCCACGGTCTGAAGAGATCACTTGAGGAATACCGTGCAGAGAGACAATACGAGAGGTATAGAGTTCCGCCAATTGAGCTGCAGTGATCGACTCTTTGATAGGCAGAAAGTGAGCCACTTTGGTGAGCTTGTCGATGACAACGAATATAGCATCATTGCCACGCTTGGACTTTGGAAACCCAGTCACGAAGTCCATTTCAATGTGGTCAAACTTCCATTCTGGAATGGCAAGAGGTTGGAGGAGACCCGCTGACCTTTGGTGTTCTGCCTTCACTCTTCTGTAGACATCACATTCATTCACGAATTGAGCGATCTCGCGCTTCATTCGAGTCCACCAATAAGCTTGCTTAAGGTCCTGATACATCTTCGTGCTCCCAGGGTGGATGGAGAGGAGAGAATTGTGAGCCTCGTTCATGATCACTTTACGAAGTTCACCTTTGGGCACAACAATACGATCCTCGAAGAAGAGAGTGTCCTTGTCATCAAGGCGGTAGCACTTGTACTTGGACTGACTCTTGGCAATCCCAAACTTCACCTTTTTCACCATAGCATCAAGAAGCTGGGCTTGGTGAATCTGGTCTTCTAAGGTAGGAGAGACTTGAAGGTTGGTGAGGAAACCTTGAGGAACAACTTGCAGATTAAGCTTGCGGAAAGCTTCACAAAGCTCGGGTTGATAAGGCTTAAGTGTTGGGGAACGTAGCAGAAATTCAAAAAATTTCCTACGTAACACCAAGATCTATCTATGGAGAGACCAGCAACGAGTAGAAAGGAGAGGAGGAGAGTGCATCTACATACCCTTGTAGATCGCTAAGCGGAAGCGTTCAAGTGAACGGGGTTGATGGAGTCGTACTCGTCGTGATTCAGATCACCGATGATCAAGTGCCGAACGGACGGCACCTCCGCGTTCAACACACGTACAGCCCGACGATGTCTCCCACGCCTTGATCCAGCAAGGGGAGAGGGAGAGGTTGAGGAAGACTCCATCCAACAGCAGCACAACGGCGTGGTGGTGGTGGAGGAGCGTGGCAATCCTGCAGGGCTTCGCCAAGCACCTACGGGAGAGAAGGAGGTGTCACGGGAGGGAGGGAGGCGCCAAAGGCTCAGGTATGGATGCCCTCCCTCCCCTCCACTATATATAGGGGCAGGGGAGAGGGGGGAGGCGTAGCCTTGCCCCCTACTCCAAGAAAGGGGTGCGGCCAAGAGGGGGGGAGGAGTCCATCCTCCCCAAGGCACCTCGGAGGTGCCTTCCCCTTCGAGGACTCTTCCCTCTAGGGTTCCCTAGGCGCATGGGCCTCTTGGGGCTAGTGCCCTTGGCCCATGTAGGCCAAGGCGCACCCCCTACAGCCCATGTGGCCCCCCGGGGCAGGTGGCCCCACCCGGTGGGCCCCCGGGACCCTTCCGGTGGTCCCGGTACAATACCGATGACCCCGAAACTTGTCCCGATGGCCGAAACAGGACTTCCTATATATAAATCTTTACCTCCGGACCATTCCGGAACTCCTCGTGACGTCCGGGATCTCATCCGGGACTCCGAACAACATTCGGTTACCACATACAAGCTTCCTTTATAACCCTAGCGTCATCGAACCTTAAGTGTGTAGACCCTACGGGTTCGGGAGACATGCAGACATGACCGAGACGTTCTCCGGTCAATAACCAACAGCGGGATCTGGATACCCATGATGGCTCCCACATGTTCCACGATGATCTCATCGGATGAACCACGATGTCAAGGACTTAATCAATCCCGTATTCAATTCCCTTTGTCTAGCGGTATTTTACTTGCCCGAGATTCGATCATCGGTATACCAATACCTTGTTCAATCTCGTTACCGGCAAGTCACTTTACTCGTTCCGTAACACATCATCCCGTGATCAACTCCTTGGTCACATTGCGCATATGATGATGTCCTACCGAGTGGGCCCAGAGATACCTCTCCGTTTACACGGAGTGACAAATCCCAGTCTCGATCCGCATAAAACAATAGATACTTTCGGAGATACCCGTAGTGCACCTTTATAGTCACCCAGTTACGTTGTGACGTTTGATACACCCAAAGCACTCCTACGGTATCCAGGAGTTACACGATCTCATGGTCAAAGGAAGAGATACTTGACATTGGCAAAGCTCTAGCAAATGAACTACACGACCTTTTGTGCTAGTCTTAGGATTGGGTCTTGTCCATCACATCATTCTCCTAATGATGTGATCCCGTTATCAACGACATCCAATGTCCATAGTCAGGAAACCATGACTATCCATTGATCACAACGAGCTAGTCAACTAGAGGCTCACTAGGGACATATTGTGGTCTATGTATTCACACGTGTATTACGATTTCCGGATAATACAGTTATAGCATGAATAAAAGACTATTATCATGAACAAAGAAATATAATAATAACTTATTTATTATTGCCTCTAGGGCATATTTCCAACAGTCTCCCACTTGCACTAGAGTCAATAATCTAGTTCACATCGCCATGTGATTAACACTCACAGGTCACATCGCCATGTGACTAATACCCAAGAGTTTACTAGAGTCAGTAGTCTAGTTCACATCACTATGTGATTAACACTCAATGAGTTTTATGTTTGATCATGTTGCTTGTGAGAGAGGTTTTAGTCAATGGGTCTGAACCTTTCAGATCCGTGTGTGCTTTACAAATCTCTATGTCATCTCCTAGATGCAGCTACCACGCTCTATTTGGAGCTGTTCCAAATAACTGTTCTACTTGGAGCTATTCAAAATTGTTGCTCCATTATATGTATCCGGTATCTCTATTCAGAGCTATCCGGATAGGTGTCAAGCTTGCTTCGACGTAACCCTTTACGACGAACTCTTTTACCACCTCCATAATCGAGAAAAATTCCTTAGTCCACTAATTACTAAGGATAACTTTGACCGCTGTCCTGTGAGCCATTCTAGGATCACTCTTGTACCCCTTGACTGACTCATGGCAAGGCACACTTCAGGTGCGGTACACAACATAGCATACTAAAGAGCCTACGTCTTAAGCATAGGGGACGACCTTCGTCCTTTCTCTCTATTCTGCCGTGGTCGAGCTTCAAGTCTTAACTTCGTACCTTACAACTCAGGCAAGAACTCCTTCTTTAACTGGTTCATCTTGAACACCTTCAAGATCATGTCAAGGCATGTGCTCATTTGAAAGTACTATTAAGCATTTTGATCTATCCTTATAGATCTTGATGCTCAATGTTCAAGTAGCTTAATCCAGGCTTTCCATTGAAAAACGCTTTCAAAATAACCCTATATGCTTTCTAGAAATTCTACATCATCTCTGATCATCAATATGTTAAGAACATATACTCATCAGAAATTCTATAGTGCTCCCACTCACTTCTTTGGAAATACAAGTTTCTCATAAACTTTGTACAAACCCAAAATCTTTGATCATCATCAAAGCATACATTCCAACTCCGAGATGCTCACTCCAGTCCATTAGAAGGATTGCTGGAGCTAGCATACCTTTTAGCATCCTTAGGATCGTCAAACCTTTTTCTGATTGTATTACATACAACCTTTCCTTACGAAAACCAGTAAGGAAACTTGTCTTGACATCCATCTGCCAGATTTCATAAATGCAGCTAATGCTAACATGATTCCGACGGACTTTAAGCATCGCTACGAGTGAGAAAATCTCATCGTAGTCAACTCCTTGAACTTGTGAAAAAACTCTTCGCCACAAGTCGAGCCTCATAGACGGTGACATTACCATCCACGTCCGTCTTCTTCTTAAAGATCCATTTATCTTAATGGCCTGCCGATCATCGGGCAAGTCCACCAAAGTCCATGGATCCGTTCTCGGATTTTATGGCCTCGAGCCATTTATTAGAATCCAGGCCCACCATCGCTTCTCCATAGCTCGTAGGTTCATTGTTGTCCAGCAACATGACTTCCAAGACAGGATCACCTTACCACTCCGAAGTAGTACGTGTCCTTGTCGTCCTACGAGGTTTGGTAGTGGCTTGATCCGAAGTTTCATGATCAATATCATAAGCTTCCACTTCAATTGGTGTAGGTGCCACAGGAACAACTTCCTGTGCCCTGCCACACACTAGTTGAAGAGACGGTTTCAATAACCTCATCAAGTTTCCACCATCCTCCCACTCAATTCTTTCGAGAGAAACTTTTCCTCGAGAAAGGACCCGATTCTAGAAACAATCCATATTGCTTTCGGATCTAAATTAGGAGGTATACCCAACTGTTTTGGGTTTCCTATGAAGATGCATTTTATCCGCTTTGGGTTCGAGCTTATCAACCTGAAACTTTTTCATATAAGCGTCGCAGCCCCAAACTTTTAAGAAACGACAACTTAGGTTTCTCTAAACCATAATTCATACGGTGTCATCTCATCGGAATTACGTGGTTCCCTATTTAAAGTGAATGTGGTTGTCTCTAATGCCTAACCCATGAACGATAGTGGTAATTCGATAAGAGACATCATGGTACGCACCATATCCAATAGGGTGCAACTATGATGTTCGGACACACCATCACATTATGGTGTTCCAGGCGGTATTAATTGCGAAACAATTTCCACAATGTCTTAATTGTGTGCCAAAACTCGTAACTCAGATATTCATCTCTATGATCATATCATAGACATTCTATCATCTTGTCACGAAGATCTTAAACTTCACTCTGAAATTACTTGAACCATTCAATAATTCAGACTTGTATTTCATCAAGTAAATATTCTCAACATCTACTCGAATCATCTGTGAAGTAAGATCATAACGATATTCACTGCATGCCTCAGCACTTATTGGACTGCACACATCAAAATGCGTTACTTCCAACAAGTTGCTATCTTGTTCCATCTTATTGAAACCGAGGCTTTTCAGTCATCTTGCCTATGTGGTATGATTTGCATATCTCAAGTGATTCAAAATCAAGTGAGTCCGAACGGTCCATTTGCATGGAGTTTCTTCATGCATATACACCAATAGACATGGTTCGCATGTCTCAAACTTTTCAAAAACGAGTGAGTCCAAAGATCCATCAACATGGAGCTTCTTCATGCGTTTTATACCATTATGACTTACATGGCAGTGCCATAAGTAAGTGGTACTATCATTACTATCTTATATCTTTTGGCATGAAAATGTGTATCCCTACGATCAAAATTCAATAAACCATTCAGGTTTAATACTAATCTTGATGGTAGAGGGAGCGTGCGATGTTTGATCACATCAAACTTGGAAACACTTCCAACACATATCGTCAGCTCACCTTTAGCCAGTCTCCGTTTTATTCCGTAGCTTTTATTTCGAGTTACTAACACTTAGCAACCGAACCGGTATCTAATACCCTGGTGCTACTAGGAGTACTAGTAAAGTACACATTAACATAATGTATATCCAATATACTTCTATCGACCTTGCCAGCCTTCTCATCTACCAAGTATCTAGGGTAATGCTGCTCCAGTGGTTGTTCCCCTTATTACAGAAGCACTTAGTCTCGGGTTTGGGTTCAACCTTGGGTTTCTTCACTTGAGCAGCAGCTGAATTGCCGTTTCATGAAGTATACCTTTGTTCCCTTGCCCTTCTGGAAACTAGTGGTTTCACCAACCATCAACAATTGATGCTCCTTCTTGATTTCTACTTTCGCGGTGTCAAACATCGTGAATACCTCAAGGATCATCTTATTTATCCCTGATATGTTATAGTTCATCACGAAGCTCTAGCAGCTCGGTGGCAATGACTTTGGGAAACCATCACTATCTCATCTGGAAGATCAACTCCCACTCGATTCAAGTGATTTTTGCACTCAGACAATCTGAGCACAAGCTCAACGATTGAGCTTTTCTCCCTTAGTTTGCAGGCTAAGAAAATCGTCGGAGGTCTCATACCTCTTGACGTGGGCACGAGCCTGAAATCCCAATTTCAGCCCTCGAAACATCTCATATGTTCCGCGACGTTTCGAAAACGTCTTTGGTGCCTCTACTTAAACCATTTAATTGAACTATCATGTAGTTATCAAAACGTGTATGTCCGATGTTCGCAACATCGACAAACGACGTTGGGGTTCAGCACACTGAGCGGTGCATTAAGGACATAAGCTTTCTACTGATCGCATAATCGCTACTATCAACTTTCAACTATATTTTCTCTAGGAACATAACTAAAATAGTAGAACTATAGCGTGAACTACGACATAATTTGCAAAAGGTCTTTTGACTATGTTCAGGATAATTAAGTTCATCTTATGAACTCCCACTCAGATAGACATCCCTCTAGTCATCTAAGTGATTACATGATCCGAGTCAACTAGGCCGTGTCCGATCATCACGTGAGACGGACTAGTTAACGTCGGTGAACATCTTCATGTTGATCGTATCTACTATACGACTCATGCTCGACCTTTCGGTCTCCGTGTTCCGAGGCCATGTCTGCACATGCTAGGCTCGTCAAGTTAACCCTAAGTGTTTTCGCTGTGTAAAACTGTCTTACACCCGTTGTATGTGAACGTAAAAATCCATCACACCCGATCATCACGTGGTGCTTAGAAGCGACGAGCTGTAGCAACGGTGCACAGTTAGGGGAGAACACTTCTTGAAATTTTGTAAGGGATCATCTTATTTACTACCGTCGTTCTAAGCAAACAAGATGCATGAACATGATAAACATCACATGCAATCAAATAGAGTAGTGACATGATATGGCCAATATCATATAGCTCCTTTGATCTTCATCTTCGGGGCTCCATGATCATCTTGTCACCGGCATGACACCATGATCTCCATCATCATGATCTCCATCATCGTGTCTTCATGAAGTTGTCACGCCAACGACTACTTCTACTTCTATGACTAACGCGTTTAGCAATAAAGTAAAGTAAGTTACATGGCGTTCTTCAATGACACGCAGGTCATACAAAAAATAAAGACAACTCCTATGGCTCCTGCCGGTTGTCATACTCATCGACATGCAAGTCGTGAATCCTATTACAAGAACATGATCAATCTCATACATCACATATATCATTCATCACATCCTTTTGGCCATATCACATCACATAGCATACCCTGCAAAAACAAGTTAGACGTCCTCTAATTGTTGTTGCATGTTTTACGTGGCTGCTATGGGTTTCTAGCAAGAACGTTTCTTACCTACGCAAAACCACAACGTGATATGCCAATTGCTATTTACCCTTCATAAGGACCCTTTTCATCGAATCCGTTCCGACTAAAGTGGGAGAGACTGGCACCCGCTAGCCACCTTATGCACCAAGTGCATGTCAATCGGTGGAACCTGTCTCACGTAAGAGTACGTGTAAGGTCGGTCCGGGCCGCTTCATCCCACAATACCGTCGAAACAAGATTGGACTAGTAACGGTAAGCATATTCAACAACATCAACGCCCACAACTACTTTGTGTTCTACTCGTGCAAAGAATCTACGCAATAGACCTAGCTCTGATACCACTGTTGGGGAACGTAGCAGAAATTCAAAAATTTTCCTACGTAACACCAAGATCTATCTATGGAGAGACCAGCAACGAGTAGAAAGGAGAGGAGGAGAGTGCATCTACATACCCTTGTAGATCGCTAAGCGGAAGCGTTCAAGTGAACGGGGTTGATGGAGTCGTACTCGTCGTGATTCAGATCACCGATGATCAAGTGCCGAACGGACGGCACCTCCGCGTTCAACACACGTACAGCCCGACGATGTCTCCCACGCCTTGATCCAGCAAGGGGAGAGGGAGAGGTTGAGGAAGACTCCATCCAACAGCAGCACAACGGCGTGGTGGTGGTGGAGGAGCGTGGCAATCCTGCAGGGCTTCGCCAAGCACCTACGGGAGAGAAGGAGGTGTCACGGGAGGGAGGGAGGCGCCAAAGGCTCAGGTATGGATGCCCTCCCTCCCCTCCACTATATATAGGGGCAGGGGAGAGGGGGGAGGCGCAGCCTTGCCCCCTACTCCAAGAAAGGGGTGCGGCCAAGAGGGGGGGAGGAGTCCATCCTCCCCAAGGCACCTCGGAGGTGCCTTCCCCTTCGAGGACTCTTCCCTCTAGGGTTCCCTAGGCGCATGGGCCTCTTGGGGCTGGTGCCCTTGGCCCATGTAGGCCAAGGCGCACCCCCTACAGCCCATGTGCCCCCCCGGGGCAGGTGGCCCCACCCGGTGGGCCCCCGGGACCCTTCCGGTGGTCCCGGTACAATACCGATGACCCCGAAACTTGTCCCGATGGCCGAAACAGGACTTCCTATATATAAATCTTTACCTCCGGACCATTCCGGAACTCCTCGTGACGTCCGGGATCTCATCCGGGACTCCGAACAACATTCGGTTACCACATACAAGCTTCCTTTATAACCCTAGCGTCATCGAACCTTAAGTGTGTAGACCCTACGGGTTCGGGAGACATGCAGACATGACCGAGACATTCTCCGGTCAATAACCAACAGCGGGATCTGGATACCCATGATGGCTCCCACATGTTCCACGATGATCTCATCGGATGAACCACGATGTCAAGGACTTAATCAATCCCGTATTCAATTCCCTTTGTCTAGCGGTATTTTACTTGCCCGAGATTCGATCATCGGTATACCAATACCTTGTTCAATCTCGTTACCGGCAAGTCACTTTACTCGTTCCGTAACACATCATCCCGTGATCAACTCCTTGGTCACATTGCGCATATGATGATGTCCTACCGAGTGGGCCCAGAGATACCTCTCCGTTTACACGGAGTGACAAATCCCAGTCTCGATCCGCATAAAACAATAGATACTTTCGGAGATACCCGTAGTGCACCTTTATAGTCACCCAGTTACGTTATGACGTTTGATACACCCAAAGAACTCCTACGGTATCCAGGAGTTACACGATCTCATGGTCAAAGGAAGAGATACTTGACATTGGCAAAGCTCTAGCAAATGAACTACACGACCTTTTGTGCTAGTCTTAGGATTGGGTCTTGTCCATCACATCATTCTCCTAATGATGTGATCCCGTTATCAACGACATCCAATGTCCATAGTCAGGAAACCATGACTATCCGTTGATCACAACGAGCTAGTCAACTAGAGGCTCACTAGGGACATATTGTGGTCTATGTATTCACACGTGTATTACGATTTCCGGATAATACAGTTATAGCATGAATAAAAGACTATTATCATGAACAAAGAAATATAATAATAACTTATTTATTATTGCCTCTAGGGCATATTTCCAACATTAAGAATTAGACTGTTGCAGTAAGCCTTTCTGCTCAAAGCGTCAGCAATCACATTGGACTTGCCTGGAGTATACTCGATACTCGGATTATACTCTTGAATCATTTCGACCCATCGAGTTTGCCTGAGGTTGAGATTAGGCTGAGTGAAGATGTACTTGAGACTCTTGTGATCAGTGAAAATGTCCACTTTTCTTCCCAATAGAAGATGTCTCCAAGTCAAAAGAGCATGCACAACTGCCGCCAACTCGAGATCATGAGTGGGGTAGTTCTTCTCATTAGGCTTCAACTGGCGAGATGTATAAGCAACAACTTTCTTCTCTTGCATCAATACTGCGCCAAGACCTTGGAGAGAGGCATCACAAAAGACCTCGTACGGCTTGGATTCATCAGGCGGAGTCAGAACTAGAGCAGTGATCAATTTCTCTTTCAAAGTGTTGAAAGCAATATCACACTCCGGAGACCAAACATACTTGACGTGCTTCTGAAGAAGATTAGAGAGAGGCTTCGCGATCTTAGAAAAGTTTTTAATGAATCTTCGGCAATAGCTTGCGAGACCGAGAAAACTGCGGAGTTGCTTCATGTTCTGAGGGGGTTCCCAATTCACAATTGCAGACACCTTCTCAGGATTCACGGAAATGCCCTTGGCAGAGATGATATGACCAAGATAAAGAACCTCATCGAGCCAAAATTCACACTTGGAGAACTTGGCGTAGAACTGATGTTCCCTGAGCTTATCAAGAACCAAACGCAAGTGCTTGGCATGATCTTCCTTGTTCTTCGAGAAAACCAGAATGTCGTCGAGATAGACCAAAACGAAATCATTGGTGTAGGCGTTGAAGATGAAGTTCATCATGCGAGAGAACGTCGGAGGAGCGTTGGCGAGGCCAAAAGACATGACAGTGTATTCATATGAACCAAAGCTTGTTCTGAATGTTGTCTTGGGAATATCTTCTTCACGAATGCGAATCTGGTGATAACCCATACGGAGATCAAGCTTGGAGAATACTTGGGCACCTTTGAGTTGTTCGAACAGCTCATTAATGTTGGGAAGTGGGTATTTGTTCTTGATGGTCTTCTTGTTCACTGGACGGTAATCAACACAAAGTCGGTCCGTTCCATCCTTCTTCTTCACAAAAAGAACACCACAACCCCACGGAGAAGAACTAGGCTGGATGAGACCCATTATTTCTTGCTCATCGAGTTGCTTCTTCAGCTCCTTCAACTCTTCAGGTCCGAGCTTGTAAGGACGCTTGCACACAGGTTCCGTACCAGGCTCAAGATCAATAACGAATTCAACTGGCCGGTGCGGAGGCATTCCTGGAAGCTCTTCTGGAAAGACGTCTTGATATTCGCAAACGACTGGAATTTGAGAGATGGCATCCAATTCACCCTTCTCATTGAGAGCAAACAGACGGATAGTATTATCCCGAGCGGCAAAGACAATTACATCCTCAGACGAATGAGTCAATTGAATCTGCTTGGCTGCACAATCAAGCTGAGCCTTGTGTTTAGAAAGCCAATCCATTCCGAGAATAAGATCAATATCCGAGTTACCAAGGATCATTGGGGAAGCCAGAAACTTGAAATCACCCATCGAGATAGAAATATCCGGAACTTCGTAGTTAGCAAGCAAGCATCTACCCGGAGAGACGACTGCTAATGGCTTATGCATAACTTGAGAAAACCACCCATGCTTAGATGCAAAAGGTCTGGAAATGAAGGAATGCGACACACCCGTGTCAAAAAGAACTTTTGCAGGAACATCGTTAACAGGAAGGTTACCCATAATCACATCTGACGAGTCCTCTGCCTGGGCTGCATTCACCATATTTACCTTGGCGTACTTGGGGTTATGCTTGACCACAGTTGTACTTGATGATATGACAGGAGGAGGAGGAGGAAGACACCTCTGGTTGAGACACTTGTTGGCATAGTGACCCTTCTGTTGGCACTTGTTGCACGTGACCTCTGCCAGTGGACGGTGATACAGAGCACTCGATCTTGGAGCTTGAGACAAAGTCTTGTTCTGAAAGCCAGGGTTGGGTGGGTGGGAAGAACCACTGCCACCTTTGCTCTTCTGCTGATACGGCTGACGGAACGGAGGAGGAGGAAGCCAAAACTTCTACTGCTTGGCCACTTGCGTAGAGGAAGAAGGAGTAACATCTCTGACTCGCTTCCTGGAAGCATCACACCTCAACTGAGCAGCCTCTTGCTTCAGTGCCATGTTGTAGAACTCATCGTATCTCAAGGGCTCGAAGAGAACAAGAGCGAGCTGAATATCTTCTCTGAGACCACCCCTGAACTGATATATCATGCTCTTCTCATCAGGGACGTCCTGCTTAGCAAAGCGGGCGAGCTTCTGGAACAACTTGTTGTAGTCATAGACAGACAAAGAGCCTTGCTTCAGATTGCGGAATTCCTCACGCTTGGTTTCAACCACGCTCTGCAGAATATGATGAGCTCGGAAATCTCGACGGAAATCATCCCAAGTGATAACACGTCCACCTCTGGAATCCTTGTACTGCTGGAACCATTCTGCAGCTTGATCTTTGAGTTGGAAGGAAGCAAACTTCACAAAGTCCTCAGGCCTGACGTTGCTGCACTCGAAATGCTTACACAGATCCACAAGCCAATCGTCAGCATAGGTTGTCTCAACACAATTGCTGAAAGTCTTTGGCCCGTTAGTAAGGAACTGGTTGAGTGTAGCAAAGTGACTCTGATTGCTGCCTTGATTCCCTTGACTGCCTTGATTGCGCTCTTGAAGAATTTGCATGATCAACTGTGTGTTTGCATTGGTTGCGGCCATCACAGCTTGCCATGCCTCTGGAGGAGGTGGAGGTGGTGGCGGATCAGGATTCGGAGTCGTGCGCGTTGGAGGAGCCATCCTGAAGAGGTTGACCACCATTAGCATATTGATAGATAATATTGAAGCTGAATCCAACGGAATGAAAATTGCAACATATAGTCTTCACATCCGAACAAAATGAACGAATGCATTACTCTTCAAATGGTCACATATCCATAAATTGAGAAGGCACGTAGAATTAAGGTAGAAGAAGTAAATCAACAAGGTACGGATCAAGAACGAATAATCGGTAAGAAATCCCAATCTCAAACCAATATCCGTGGAAGAAGAACTAGAGCTACGAGAATTCCCACCTATGAAACTCCCGAACCTTTCCGGTTATGCAATCAGGTGTTGGGGATACAGGGGAAGCATAATATCTCACCCAAACTAGCAAATCCTACATCCAGCTGTATCCATCCTTCAACACATAACCAAGAAACCTTCGGAAACCATCTACCTCAACCTTCGAAAAGCATCCGTTATACAAGTTATGGTGATACTCCTGAACTCCTGCCCCAGTACTGGGTGGCGTCGAGGTTATCTCACCAACGAACTGTATAAAAGAGATTTTCGATGTTGGCGAACATATCTCAAGTATTCCAGAATTGCAACGATAAAATTATGATGACAACACCTCAAAGCTCAACTCCCCGGGACACTTCCACTAAACCCCTGACAGGAGGCACCAAGTCAATGTTCTCATCATAAGCCATCGGAACGATTCCAAGATACTCGCGTGATCCTAAAAAAAAATTAGTGAAATTTGAGAAGAGAAGAGTCAAAACTCTACGTCAGGATGCCTTACCAGAGCGATGAGGAGACTGGGAAGTAAAAAGAATTCCTAAACTCTCCGATATATAATTCCTAAATGACTCAAAACATTTTTCTAGACACAACTCGGCTGCTAAAAACGATCAAGCAATGGGGCTCCTAAGGTCGGGGATGGCTCTGATTACCAACTTGTAACACCCTCGATGCGACTATAGCTCCCACGTGTCGAGGCACGACTTAGAGACATAATCGCATTGAAGGCATATGTCGCAAGTTAGGCAATCTTCACAAACATCCCATGTAATGTAATAATAAAAGGGAAGAATATAGTTGGCTTACACTCGCCACGTCAATCAAGAACATAAATAACATTACATCATCCAAAACACTCATGGCCCGACTACGGCGCCAAAATAAAAGAGAACCCAACATGCGACACGGTCCCAATCACCCCCAACTGGGCACCACTACTGATCATCAGGAAAGGAAATATAGTATCGCTGAGAGTCTTCGTCGAACTCCCACTTGAGCTCGTACTCGTCACCTGGAGCGGAATCACCTCGACCTGCATCTGGAGTTATAGTATCTGTGAGCCACAGGGACTCAGCAATCTCGCACCCTCGCGGTCAAGACTATTTAAGCTTATAGGAAGGGTAAGGCAAAATATATGTGGAGCTGCAGCAAGCGACTAGCATATATGGTGGCTATCTTATTCGCAAAAGAGAGCGAGAAGAGGAGGCAAAGCACGAGCGAGAAGCTAGAGAACAGCCTGCGCAAACATTACTCCAACACCGTGTCCACTTCCCGGACTCCGCCGAGAAGAGGCCATCACGGTAACACACTCAGTTGATTCATTTTAATTAATTAAGGCTCAAGTTATCTACAACCGGACATTAACAAATTCCCATCTGCCCATAACCACGGGCACGGCTTTCGAAAGTTCAATCCCTGCAGGGGAGTCCCAACTTATCCCATGACAAGCTCTCACGGTCAATGAAGGAATAGACCTCCTCCCAAGACGTTCCGATCAGACTCGGTATCTCGGTAACTCAAGACACTTCGACAGGTTAAAACAAGACCAGCAACACCGCCCGAATGTGCCGACAAATCCCGATAGGAGTTGCACATATCTCTTTCTCAGGGCACACTCAGATTGTCTAAACTTCCAGTAGGCCAGCCCAGAGTTGCCCCTGGTAGCCACCGGCGGCTGATGGTTTGGACCAACACTCAGAGGAGCACTGGCCCGGGGGGGGGGGGGTAAAATAAGATGACCCTTGAGTCTACAAAACCCAAGGGAAAGAAAAGGCTAGGTGGCAAATGGTAAAACCAAGGTTGGGCATTGCTGGAAAAGCTTTAATCAAGGCGAAATATCAAGGGGTTCCCATTATAACCCAACCGCGTAAGGAACGCAAAATCCGGGAACATAACACCGATATGAAGGAAACTAGGGCGGCAAGAGTGGAACAAAACACTAGGCGAGAGGCCAAGCCTTCCACCCTTTACCAAGTATATAGATGCATTAAGATAACATAGCAATATAATGATATCCCAACAAGTAAATAAATGTTCCAACAAGGAACGACCTCCAATCTTCACCTGTAACTAGCAACGCTATAAGAGGGGCTGAGCAAAGCGGTAACATAGCCAATCAACGGTTTGCTAGGACAAGGTGGGTTATAGGTTTGACATGGCAATTGGGAGGCTGACAAGCAAATGGTAGGCATCGTAGCATTGGCATAGCAAGAGCGAGCAAACTAGCATAGCAAAGATAGTAGTGATTTTGAGGGTATGATCATCTTGCCTGCACAGCTGTCAGAGTTGACTGGATCCTCACAAGCAAAGTCAGCGGGCTCCTCGGTAGCGAACTCGTCTCCTGGCTCTACCCAACAAGACAAACAAGCAACAAGGATACAATCAACCACATGCAAACTCAAACAATAAGATGCAATGATGGTATGCTATGCGGGATGCGATGCGGGATGCAAAATGTAAGATACGACAGGAAATGCATGAACCTGGCCTCAACTTGGAATTCCAAAGGTGCCACTGGAAAGAAGAGATGAAATCGCTTGAAAACGATATAAAGAACGCCGGAATCGGAGTTACGGTTTGGAAATTGCAAGCGTTTCAAAATTGACACCGGTCTGCGATTTACAGCAAGTAGGCATCTAAATGCAATGAAATAAACATGCTACAGCCACCAAACATGACAACAAAATACATGGCAGGGATGCACACAAGATGCTTAACAAAATACTAGCACTGAGCCACGGCCAATTCATCCATTATGAGGTTCTAACAAGCATGGCAAAAACGCAAATGCAAAACAGATTCCAGACTTGGCAGAGTTTGGTGGGACGCACACTGAGCCACGGCCAATTCATCCATTATGAGGTTCTAACAAGCATGGCAAAAACGCAAATGCAAAACGCAAACGCAAACGCAAACGCAAATGCAAATACATGGCAGGGATGCACACAAGATGTTTATAGGCATAAGTGGAGCTAGGAGAGTCCAAATGAGGTGTGGTTTTCGGCCACGCGATCATGATCGAACGCTCTAGAGCATGGAGCAGAGTTTGGTGGGTTTTGGGCCAAATTGAGGGGGTGTTGGGCTGCAACACACACGAGGCCTTTTCGGTCCCTTGGTTAACCGTTGGAGTATCAAACGAAGTCCAAATGATACGAAACTTGACAGGCGGTCTACCGGTAGTTAACCAAGGCCGCTTGGCAAGTCTCGGTCCAATCCGGAAATGTTTAATCCCCACACACGAAAGAAAGCTAGAAGTGGCCACCAGAGGAGAACGAAGCACCGGAATGCAAAACGGACAACGGGGAAAATGCTCGAATGCATGAGATGAACACGTATGCAAATGCAATGCACATGATGACATGATATGAGATGCATGACAAAGAAAACAACACACCGAGACAAAGACCCGAACCCGAGAAATAAATATAACTTAACGCCGGAAACGGCAAGAGTTGGAGTACAAATTGGGAAAGTTATATCCGGGGTGTTACACCCACCTAGGGTTTCCTTCCTAGGGGTGGAGGCAGCCCCCAGATCCCATCTGGGTGGCGGCCACAAGGGGGAGAGGGGGAGGCGCACCTGGGGTGGGCCTTAGGGCCCATCTGCCCTAGGGTTTGCCCCCTTCCCCTCTTGGAGGCGCCTTGGGCCTTGGTGGGAGGCGCCCCAGCCCACCTAGGGGCTGGTCCCTTCCCACTATTGGCCCATGTAGGCCTCCGGGGCTGGTGGCCCCACCTAGTGGACCCCCGTACCCCTCCGGTGGTCCTGGTACACCACCGGTGATGCCCGGAACACTTCCGGTGGCCAAAACCATACTTCCTATATATCAATCTTTACCTCCGGACCATTTCGGAACTCCTCGTAATGTCCGGGATCTCATCCGGGACTCCAACAACATTCGGTAACCGCGTACATACTTTCCCTATAACCCTAGCGTCATCGAACCTGAAGTGTGTAGACCCTACGGGTTCGGGAAACATGCAGACATGACCGAGACACCTCTCCGGTCAATAACCAACATCGGGATCTGGATACCCATGTTGGCTCCCACATGCTCCACGATGATCTCATCGGATGAACCACGATGTCAAGGACTTAATCAATCCCGTATACAATTCCCTTTGTCTAGCGGTATGATACTTGCCCGAGATTCGATAGTCGGTATCCCGATACCTTGTTCAATCTCGTTATTGGCAAGTTTCTTTACTCGTTCCGTAACACATCATCCCGTGATCAACTCCTTGATCACATTGTGCACATTATGATGATGTCCTACCGAGTGGGCCCAGAGATACCTCTTCGTTTACACGGAGTGACAAATCACAGTCTCGATTCGTGCCAACCCAACAGACACTTTCGGAGATACCTGTAGTGTACCTTTATAGCCACCCAGTTACGTTGTGACGTTTGGCACACCCAAAGCACTCCTACGGTATCCGGGAGTTACACAATCTCATGGTCTAAGGAAATGATACTTGACATTAGAAAAGCTTTAGCATACGAACTACATGATCTTGTGCTAGGCTTAGGATTGGGTCTTGTCCATCACATCATTCTCCTAATGATGTGATCCCGTTATCAACGACATCCAATGTCCATGGTTAGGAAACCGTAACCATCTATTGATCAACGAGCTAGTCAACTAGAGGCTTACTAGGGACATGGTGTTGTCTATGTATCCACACATGTATCTGAGTTTCCTATCAATACAATTCTAGCATGGATAATAAACGATTATCATGAACAAGTAAATATAATAATAACCAATTTATTATTGCCTCTAGGGCATATTTCCAACAGTCTCCCACTTGCACTAGAGTCAATAATCCAGTTCACATCGATATGTGATTAACACTCAAGGTCACATCCCCATGTGACTAACACCCAAAGAGTTCTGGGTTTGATCATGTTATGCTTGTGAGAGAGGTTTCAGTCAACGGGTCTGCAACATTCAGATCCGTATGTACTTCGCAAATTTCTATGTCATCTTGTAGATGCAACTACTACGCTACATTTGGATCCACTTCAACTAACTGTTCTACTTGGAGCTATTCTAAATTGTTGCTCCATTATATGTATCCGGTATCTCTACTCAGAGCTATCCGGATAGGTGTTAAGCTTGTATCGACGTAACTCTTTACGTTGAACTCTTTATCACCTCCATAACCGAGAAACATATCCTTATTCCTCTAAGGATAATTTAGACCGCTATCTGGTGATCTACTCCTAGATTACCTTTGTACCCTCTTGCCAGATATGTGGCAAGGCACACATCAGGTGCGGTACTCAGCATGGCATACCGTATAGAGCCTATGACAAAAGCATAGGGGACGACCTTCGTCCTTTCTCTTTATTCTACCGTGGTCGAGCTTTAAGTATTAACTTCATACCTTACAACTCAGGCAAGAACTCCTTCTTTGATTGATCCATCTTGAACACCTTCAAGATCATGTCAAGGTATGTGCTCATTTGAAAGTACCATTAAGCGTTTTGATCTATCCTTATAGATCTTGATGCTCAATGTTCAAGTAGCTTAATCCAGGCTTTCCATTGAAAAACACTTTCCAAATAACCCTATATGATTTTCAGAAATTCTATGTCATTTCTGATCAACAATATGTCAACAACATATATTCATCAGAAATTCTATAGTGCTCCCACTCACTTCTTTGGAAATACAAGTTTCTCATAAACTTTGTATACACCCAAAATCTTTGATCATCTCATCAAAGCATACATTCCAACTCCGAGATGCTTACTCCAGTCCTTAGAAGGATTGCTGGAGCTTTGCATACTTGTTAGCATCTTTCAGGATTGACAAAACCTTCCGGTTGTATCACATACAACCTTTCCTCAAGAAAAACGTCGAGGAAACAATGTTTTGATATCCTACCTGCAAGATTTCATAAATAATGAAGTAATCGCTAATATAATTCCAACAGACTCTTAGCGTCGCTACGAGTGAGAAAGTCTCATCGTAGTCAACTCCTTGAACTTGTCAGAAAACATCTTAATGACAAGTCGAGCTTTCTTAATGGTGATACTTACCATCATTGTTCGTCTTCCTTTTAAAATCCATGTGTACCTAATAGCCTTACGACCATCAAGTAGTTCTTCCAAAGTCTACACTTTGTTTTCATATATGGATCCTCTCTCGGATTATATGGCCTTGAGCCATTTTGGAATCCAGGCCCACCATCGCTTCTCCATAGCTCGTAGGTTCATTGTTGTCTAGCAACATGACTTCCAAGACAGGATTACGTACCACTCTGAAGTAGTACGCATCCTTGTCATCCCACGAGGTTTGGTAGTGACTTGATCTGAAGTTTCATGATCACTATCATAAGCTTCCACTTCAATTGGTGTAGGTGCCATAGGAACAACTCCCTGTGTCCTGCCACACACTAGTTGAAGAGACAGTTCAATAACCTCATCAAGTCTCCACCATCCTCCCACTCAATTCTTTCGAGAGAAACCTTTTCCTCGAGAAAGGACCCGATTCTAGAAACAATCCCTTATTGCTTTCGGATCTGAGACATGAGGTATACCCAACTGTTTTGGGTGTCCTATGAAGATGCATTTATCCGCTTTGGGTTCGAGCTTATCAGCCTGAAAATTTTTCACATAAGCGTTGCAGCCCCAAACTTTTAAGAAATGACAGCTTAGGTTTCTCTAAACCATAGTTCATACGGTGTCATCTCATCGGAATTACGTGGTGCCCTATTTAAAGTGAATGTGGTTGTCTCTAATGCCTAACCCATAAACTATCGTGGTAATTCGATAAGAGACATCATGGTATGCATCATATCCAATAGGGTGCAGTTATGATGTTCGGACACACCATCACACTATGGTGTTCCAGGCTGTATTAGTTGTGAAACAATTTCCACAATGTCTTAATTCTGTGCCAAACTCGTAATTCAGATATTCATCTCTATGATCATATCATAGATATTTTATCCTCTTGTCACGACGATCTCTCACCTTCACCCTGAAATTACTTGAACCTTTCAATAATTCAGACTCGTGATTCATCAAGTAAATGTACTCAACTTCTACTCAAATCATCTGTGAAGTAAGAACATAACGATATCCACTACACGCCTCAGCACTCATTGGACTGCACACATCAAAATGTATTACTTCCAACAAGTTGCTTTCTAGTTCCATTTTACTGAAAACGAGGCTTTCAGTCATCTTGCCCATGTGGTATGATTTGCATGTCTCAAGTGATTCAAAATCAAGTGAGTCCAAACGGTCCATTTGCATGGAGTTTCTTCATGCATATACACCAATAGACATGGTTCGCATGTCTCAAACTTTTCAAAAACGAGTGAGCCCAAAGATCCATCAACATGGAGCTTCTTCATGCGTTTTATACCGATATGACTTACGTGGCAGTGCCACAAGTAGGTGGTACTATCATTACTATCTTATATCTTTTGGCATGAACATGTGTATCACTACGATCGAGATTCAATAAACCATTCATTTTAGGTGCAAGACCATTGAAGGTATTATTCAAATAAACAGAGTAACCATTATTCTCCTTAAATGAATAACCGTATTGCGATAGACATAATCCAATCATGTCTATGCTCAACACAAACACCAATCTCGATGGTAGAGGGAGCGTGCGATGCTTGATCACATCAAGCTTGGGAAAAACTTCCAACACATATCGCCAGCTCACCTTTAGCTAGTCTCCGTTTACTCCGCAGCCTTTTATTTCGAGTTTACTAACACTTAGCAACCGAACCGATATCTAATACCATGGTGCTACTAGGAGTACTAGTAAAGTACACATTAACACAATGTATATCCAATATACTTCTATCAACCTTGCCAGCCTTCTCATCTACCAAGTATCTAGGGTAATTCTGCTCTAGTGGATGTTCCCCTTATTACAGAAGCACTTAGTCTCGGGTTTGGGTTCAACCTTGGGTTTCCTCACTAGAGCAGCAGCTGATTTGCCGTTTCATGAAGTATCCCTTCTTTCCCTTGCCCTTCTTGAAACTAGTGGTTTCACCAACCATCAACAATTGATGCTCCTTCTTGATTTCTACTTTTGTGGTGTCAAACATCGCGAATATCTCAAGGATCATCATATATGTCCCCGATATATTATAGTTCATCACGAAGCTCTAGCAGCTTGGTGGTAATGACTTCGGAGAAACATCACTATCTCATCTGGAAGATCAACTCCCACTCGATTCAAATGATTGTTGTACTCAGACAATCTGAGCACAAGCTCAACAATTGAGCTTTTCTCCCTTAGTTTGCAGGCTAAGAAAATCGTCGGAGGTCTTATACCTCTTGACGTGGGCACGAGCCTGAAATCCCAATTTCAGCCCTCGAAACATCTCATATGTTTCGCGGCGTTTCAAAACGTCTTCGGTGCCTCAACTCTAAACCGTTTAACTGAACTATCACGTAGTTATCAAAATGTGTATGTCAGATGTTCGCAACATCCACAGACGACGTTCGAGGTTCAGCACACTGAGCGGTGCATTAAGGACATAAGCCTTCTATGAAGCAATGAGGACAATCCTCAGTTTACGGACCTAGTCCGCATAATTGCTACTATCAACTTTCAACTAAATTTTCTCTAGGAACATATCTAAATAGTAGAACTGAAGCGCGAGCTACGACATAATTTGCGAAGACCTTTTGACTATGTTCAAGATAATTAAGTTCATCTTATGAACTCCCACTCAGATAGGCATCCCTCTAGTCATCTAAGTGATTACATGATCCGAGTCAACTAGGTCGTGTCCGATCATCACGTGAGACGGACTAGTCATCATCGGTGAACATCTTCATGTTGATCTTATCTTCTATACGACTCATGTTCGACCTTTCGGTCTTCTGTGTTCCGAGGCCATGTCTGTACATGCTAGGCTCGTCAAGTCAACCTAAGTGTTTCGCATGTGTCCCAAGGCCATGTTTGTACATGCTAGGCTCGTCAACACCCGTTGTATTCGAACGTTAGAATCTATCACACCCGATCATCACGTGGTGCTTCGAAACAACGAACCTTCGCAACGGTGCACAGTTAGGGGGAACACTTTTCTTGAAATTTTAGAGAGGGGTCATCTTATTTAAGCTACCGTCATTCTAAGCAAATAAGATGTAAAACATGATAAACATCACATGCAATCAAATAGTGACATGATATGGCCAATATCATTTTGTTCCTCTTGATCTCCATCTTCGGGGCTCCATGATCATCGTTGTCACCGGCATGACACCATGATCTCCATCATCGTGTCTTCTTGAAGTTGTCTCGTCATCTATTACTTCTACTACTATGGCTAACGCTTTAGCAATAAAGTAAAGTAATTACATGACGTTTATGTTGACACGCAGGTCATAAATAAATTAAGACAACTCCTATGGCTCCTGCCGGTTGTCATACTCATCGACATGCAAGTCGTGATTCCTATTACAAGAACATGATCAATCTCATACATCACATATATCATTCATCACATCCTTTTGGCCATATCACATCACAAGGCATATGCTGCAAAAACAAGTTAGATGTCCTCTAATTGTTGTTGCAAGTTTTTACGTGGCTGCTATAGGTTTCTAGCAAGAACGTTTCTTACCTACGCAAAACCCACAACGTGATATGCCAATTTCTATTTACCCTTCATAATGACCCTTTTCATCGAATCTGATCTGACTAAAGTGGGAGAGACAGACACCCGCTAGCCACCTTATGCAACTAGTGCATGTCAGCCGGTGGAACCAGTCTCACGTAAGAGTACGTGTAAGGTCGGTCCGGGCCGCTTCATCCCACGATGCCGCCGAATCAAGATAAGACTAGTAACGACAAGCAAATTGACAAAATCGGCGCCCACAACAACTTGTGTTCTACTCGTGCATAGAAACTACGCATAGACCTAGCTCATGATGCCACTGTTGGGGAACGTAGCAGAAATTCAAAATTTTCTACGCATCACCAAGATCAATCTATGGAGTAATCTAGCAACGAGGGGAAGGAGAGTGCATCTACATACCCTTGTAGATCGCTAAGCGGAAGCGTTCAAGTGAACGGGGTTGATGGAGTCGTACTCGTCGTGATCCCAATCACCGATGATCCTAGTGCCGAACAGACGGCACCTCCGTGTTCAACACACGTACAGCCCGGTGACGTCTCCTACGCCTTGATCCAGCAAGGGGAGAAGGAGAGGTTGGGGAAGACTCCATCCAGCAGCAGCACGACGGCGTGGTGGTGGTGGAGGAGCGCGGGACTCCAGCAGGGCTTCGCCAAGCACTACGAGAGACGAGGAAGGAGAGGGGTAGGGCTGCGCCAACAAGGAGAGCAAATCACATATTTTGGGCAGCCCCAAACCTCAAGTATATATAGGGGAAGGGGAGGGGCTATGCCCCCACCTAGGGTTCCCTTCCTAGGGGTGGTGGCAGCCCCCAGATCCCATCTGGGTGGCGGCCACAAGGGGGAGAGGGGGAGGCGCACCTGGGGTGGGCCTTAGGGCCCATCTGCCCTAGGGTTTGCCCCCTCCCCTCTTGGAGGTGCCTTGGGCCTTGGTGGGAGGCGCCCCAGCCCACCTAGGGACTGGTCCCTTCCCACTATTGGCCCATGTAGGCCTCTGGGGCTGGTGGCCCCACCTGGTGGACCCCCGGACCCCTCCGGTGGTCCCGGTACACCACCGGTGATGCCCGGAACACTTCCGGTGGCCAAAACCATACTTCCTATATATCAATCTTTACCTCCGGACCATTCCGGAACTCCTCGTGACGTCCGGGATCTCATCCGGGACTCCGAACAACATTCGGTAACCGCGTACATACTTTCCCTATAACCCTAGCGTCATCGAACCTGAAGTGTGTAGACCCTATGGGTTCGGGAAACATGCAGACATGACCGAGACACCTCTCCGGTCAATAACCAACAGCGGGATCTAGATACCCATTTGGCTCCCACATGCTCCATGATGATCTCATCGGATGAACCACGATGTCAAGGACTTAATCAATCCCGTATACAATTCCCTTTGTCTAGCGGTACGATACTTGCCCGAGATTCGATCGTCGGTATCCCGATACCTTGTTCAATCTCGTTACCGGCAAGTCTCTTTACTCGTTCCGTAACACATCATCTCGTGATCACATTGTGCACATTATGATGATGTCCTACCGAGTGGGCCCAGAGATACCTCTCCGTTTACACGGAGTGACAAATCCTAGTCTCGATTCGTGCCAACCCAACAGACACTTTCGGAGATACCTGTAGTGTACCTTTATAGCCACCCAGTTACGTTGTGATGTTTGGCACACCCAAAGCACTCCTACGGTATCCGGGAGTTGCACAATCTCATGGTCTAAGGAAATGATACTTGACATTAGAAAAACTTTAGCATACGAACTACATGATCTTGTGCTAGGCTTAGGATTGGGTCTTGTCCATCACATCATTCTCCTAATGATGTGATCCCGTTATCAACGACATCCAATGTCCATGGTCAGGAAACCATAACCATCTATTGATCAACGAGCTAGTCAACTAGAGGCTTACTAGGGACATGGTGTTGTCTATGTATCCACACATGTATCTGAGTTTCCTATCAATACAATTCTAGCATGGATAATAAACGATTATCATGAACAAGGAAATATAATAATAACCAATTTATTATTGCCTCTAGGGCATATTTCCAACAGGTACTTGATACTCTCATTGTATAAGGAAGCGAGTATACATTAACTTCTATATGATAACACTAATAACAAGTGACGGTGTGTCCTCATAGTATTATCATTCCGTTGGGTCTATTCAACACCATTGTTTCGATAGCAACACGCTCTCATTGTTGTCGGCATCCTTGTTACTCTAACAATGTCCTATGATAAGGAAAAGGGATCATCAAGCACCACATGAGCTAGTTTTAGAGGCGAGACTAGGAACCTATTATTGTATTTATGTTTTTACACATGCTTATGAGTTTTCCTCTGGATCTCACATTCAAGAACCATAGCAATTATAGCACAAAAAATGAATATTGATTACAAACATGGAAATAACAGCGATGGAAGTGTTGTGAGAAGTGTTTTTTTATCAAGAGAAAACTATTCATCATCGATTTCAATCTTGTTCACTTGCAACAGTGTAGCAAAATGCTGCATGTTGCGTTTAATCTGCCACCCCCAACTAGCATGGCAAATATGTTCAGTATATGGTTGAGGGGAGTTTCCTCCCAACTTAAGTGTAAACATTATGCAATTGTCGTAATGGCTTTGGATGGTTGCACTGGATTTCTTTAGCCAGGTCAAATGGCGACATGATGATAGGATATGTGATTGAGCCATTTTATCTTATTGGTGGCCGGTTGTTTTGAGTTTGTTCCCTTTTTATTGCTAACTTTTGTATGATGTTGTATATGGTTGACACTTTGTGTTGTAGGAATAAATAATTATTACTCGTGAGTGTCACTTATAAAGGCTAAGTACATTTGAAGCCAATTATCAATACAAGACTAAGTCAACACAATCCAATTCAAGCCCTTGTCCTGATCACCATGTAAACAAGGAGAAAAATAAATAAAGAAGGCCACAAGAACTATCCTAGATTGTTGAATTATGCAACTAGTACACTCGAATGTTCATTGCACATATTTTGGGGTCGGCTAAGGACAAGTCACCTGAAAATCCAATTTGGTTAAGTCAATTTTTCTCAAAACCACAATCGACTTGCACCAATTTGGGTAAGTCGATTTTTTTTCTCAGAATCAAAATCTCAATTTGGGTCAATTGGTTTTTTAGAGGAGCACTCGACCCTTTGCAACCACAAAACAAACACCCACTAGATACTTGGGCTTGGTCTGGAGCATAATAGAAAATGACACGATATGTGGTAAGACACAAGAAATGAATATAAATAAACATAAACAAAATGATGTTTTCTAAGACATTGATATTGATATTACCATTTAAGAAGAAGAAAAGTAAAATAAGTAATGAAAAAATTGTAGACAGTTTAAATAGAAATTGTAATTTTTATCATATGCAATAATAAGAAAATAATAGTGGAATTTTTGCAAAATGAAGTCTTGTAAGAAGGAGCAAATTACTGGCTTTGCTATAACCCTTAAGGAAGGAAAAACCTAAAATAAATCAAAATAATGAAGTTTTCCAAAGAAAACGAATTAGTGACATTGATAGTACCCTTTGAAGAAAAAATGAAAAAGAATGACAAAATTTGCACATAATTTACACAAAACTATGTTTTTTATAATATGTAAGAATAAAAATATAATAGTGGAATTCCGCAATAAACATTTTCTAAGAAGGAATGAATTAGTGACGTCGGTATTATCCTTAAAAAGAAAGAAAATAAAATTAAAACTAAAATAAAATCAAAACAATGAAGTTATCTAAGAAATAATGAATTAATGGCATTGGTATTACCCTTTAAGGAGAAAACAAAAGAACTTGCACACAACTTTCCACTGAAATTCCTTCTTTTCAATATGAAAAAAATAAGCATATGATAGTTAAAATTTTACACTCTAGCGCAGTTTACATACATATTGTATAATACTTCCGTGCGTATTCATTTTTGCTCATCCAGCCTGCAAAAAATACCCTGTTGGAGAAAAGAAAAACTGACTAAAAATAAAAATAAAAGCAAAAGCAAAAAATATACGAAAAAATAGGCAATGTGTAACGGGCTTCAAGCCTGATAGGAAATTCGACTTACCCAAAACAGGGGCAAATCAAAAATTTATCCTAAGAAAACCCCGACTTAGCCCAAACAGCAACAATTCAAAAATCAACCTAAGAAGTCTTGAAAAAATAAAGGACAAAATACTGCAAAAATCTTACCAAAATTTAAAAGTTAGGTAACTTACATAAAGCGTTCTTCTACCAAAAGATTCGGATCTGTTATAGAAGTTCACCAAAAAAAATCTCAAACATAGTAAAAATTACATCAAGGTCTCTCGACAACCGAATGGCCACTATGCTAGAACCGTCGACACTCCACTATCGTCACTCAACTACCGGAGCTGGCTTGACCTTGTCGATGAAAACCGGAAGTCTTCGTGCACATGTCCCAAGGAGACAACATGAATCTATGTCGGAGCTCCGTCAACTACGTCAAGATGGACAAACTTGAGGAGGATCAATGCCCGGAAGATAAACTCGAAGAAGAGGCCCTCCGCCCAAGCGCCGCACCCGTGAGGAATAAGAAACCCTAACCTAGATCAACTAAAAAAACCTAACCTAGACTACTTACTAGCCATTTCAAATAAGTGTTTTTATTTTATAAAGCAAATGAAAAACTATCAGCATTAGACATAATAATATTTTATACATTATTTGGTATACGTGCATTGCATACACAACTAGAAGGATCGGGCGCTCTTTGTTGTGTGGTTGTGCCGTATGGATTTCGCAGAGAGTTTTCTATTTGTATGTTGGCGCCTAAGGAAACAATGGGCTATGATTTTTTTTCATGTTGGGTTATGGTGGGCTATGGTTTCCTGTCAGAGGTCTTATGTGGCTAGTGCTAATGATCTCACATGTAGTGTTGTTTAGGGGGGTAGACACTAGTGTTGGACAGTGAAAACACGTAATTCATATTTCTGCGTCAAATAGTCGAGGCTATGCACACCCCAATTGTTATATGGGCCGACCTACTGAGCGCGCGAGCCACCGATTCTGGGAATCTTTTAGAAGGTTCACGAGCCAATTGTGTCTTCCTTTTTTTTTCTTTACCAGATTTCTTTTAGTTCTTCTTTTTAAACTACTTTTTTAAAAACTAAATATATAAACAGATTGTCTGAAATTTCCCCCAAAATTTCTTGTTTCCAAAAATTGTTCAGAATTTTTTAAAATCTTTGCGTTTTCAAAATATGTTCAAATTTTCAAAAGTATTATTTTTTGGAAAATGTTCGTATTTATAAAAAATCAAATTTTCAAAAATTGTTTGTGTATTTTCAGAAAAGTTTATAATTCCAAACATTATTCGCCTTTTTAACAAAATGTTCGTGTTTTAAAAGGTGTTCACGTTTTAGAAAATTGTTCCGAATTTAATAAAGTATTCATGTTTTATATTTTTCTTCTTCTGTTGGGGGAGAATAAAAAGGTCGGATGAACTTGTAGCCAGTTCACTACAACAGCCGAGCTACTACTGCATTAAAGGGCCGGCCCAGTCAGGAAGGCCCGACTGTGCGTTGCCCCGCTATCGGATGAAGTGAGCGGCATATAGGACCTCGAAGACATGTGATGAAATCATCTATATCTATCTATTTATATATATCAATATAAATAGACCCAAAAGGATGGATCCAACAAATGCTAAATATCAAACCAGATCAATCCAATGACTCAGCCTGCTTCAAGGACGAGCGCTCAACATGTTTATCGTGCCGTTAATATCATACAAAATATCAATTTCAATGCTAATCACAAAATCAACACGCAAATAATATCCTACTTAATATTTTACATGCAATTAATATACTGTATAATATCAAAATGCATTGCACATATGAATTTACTAGTCAAGCAAGAGAAGCGAATCAACCTGTGGTTAAGTTGGTTAGGTGGACAGTGATATCCTCAACCCAGCTGGGTTCAAATCCTGGTGCTCGCATTATTTCTGGATTTATTTCAGAATTTCCGGCAATGCGCTTTCAGCCTTTCAGTGGGAGGAGACATTTCCATCGACAACGAGGCGCTGCTCAAAAAATAGTCAAGCAAGAGAACTATCAAGCAGAAAAAGACCTAGCTTCCCACTCAGCTACAACCGGGTCCATGGCTCCACACCACCGACAAAAAAGGCCCACGAAACGGGCCAGCTAACGCATCCTAGCTCACCTTGAGAGAACCGAGTTAAAATTGATGTGGGAAATCAAATCACTGGCCTCAACTGCTTCTAGTGATATGCGCTCAGTATAGACACATCGATTTAAGTGACACTTAATATGAAAAGAAGGTGGTACAGAGTATTTCCTCCGTTTTTATTTAGTCCGCATATTAGCTTTAATCAAAGTTAAGCTTTGTAAATTTTGACCAAATATATAAACAAAAATATTAACATATACAATAACAAATTATACCATTAGATTTATTATTGAATGTACTTTCACATCATATAGATTTCTTATAGGAAATGTTTGTATTTTTTTAAAAAAAATTGGTCAAACTGTACAAAGTTTGACTTCAGTCAAGTCTAATATGCAGAGTAAATAAAAACGGAGGAAGTAGAGGATTATGAGCATAATTGGTTTCTATCAACATTTGACTTACCAAATTAATGCCAACTATTAGCAATACCGAGACTTGCCAACTATTGACAACTTTGTGTAAAATAGACAAAACAACTCGTAACCAACCAAGTAGTTGCCAATATTTGGCACAATGCCAAATATTGGCATGCCAATTTTTGGCAGCAAACCACGACAGCCACCGCTCCATCCATCTATGAAAAGAAAATCAAACAACTGAAGAATAGAAAATGCCAGAAACAAAGAGGATACCAGAGAGGGTGTCATGCCTAAAGCACGGTAAATTACGAGCGAACGAGTACTCCAATATGCAAATCAAAAATGTGCCTAAGCAGTTCAGCAGAAATCAAGCTGAAGTAAAATGTGCTGCGAAACTGAAGCAGCACACCACCGCCGAATAACCCGCACCTATCCACGACACCGAGGGAGAGGAGCAACTGATCCCCGACGCCCCAAATGGCGCCTCCCCTCCTCCTCCTCCTCCTCGTCCCTCTCGTCGCCGCCACCGGACCGTGCGCCCACCCGGCCCACCCGAGCCAGCCGGCGTCGTGCGCCGCGGAGCCCGTGCTGGCGCCGGAGCGCCGGGAGGCGCACGGCGGGGGCCGCATCCTGGACATCACCCACTACTACCAGGAGGACATGCCCTCGTGGGAGTCCGGCGCCGGGGTGGGCCAGTTCCTCTGGCTGCCCGCCTCCATGCGCAACGGCTCCCTCGCCAACAACTCCGAGATGCGGATGCCCACCCACACCGGCACCCACGTCGACGCCCCCGGCCACGTCTTCCAGCACTACTTCGACGCTGGCTTCGACGTCGACACCCTCGACCTCGACGTCCTCAACGGTGAGCTCACCCCGCCGCCGCCGCCGCCTCCTCCTCCCCTTTTTTCCTTTTTTTATTCCATAGCAATTTCCGTAGTACTACTAACAGTGAAGCGGTGGCCGTTCCGAACGTGTCCGTCTGTTGGATGTTTGCGTTGCCAGGCAGAGATTGGGTTACATGCTATCGGAGGCCTGTAACAAATTGCTGTGTGAACTCGTTTTTTGGGATTGAGATTTGTCTGAATTGAACGACATGTCTTCAATGCAGATGTTGCAAGTTAGGCAGATTATGGCAACTCTACTCTGCTGCTTCGTTACTCTTCTCGTTGGGAGATTGAAGGCCGTCGGCAGAACATCTATAACATGATCGCCCAAAAAATATTTCCTGTGAAAGCCATTCCGTTCACTAAAATATACCACCTGAAAATTCCTGGTGAGAGTGAGAGTGAGACTAGCTCCATAGGGAACTTTTAGAAATATCACATTATTCTGGGACAGAGGAGGGAGGGGTACTGGAGAAACTGAAAAGGTTGCTATGTCATGGTTCCTTACTTTCTTGATTAAAAGTGTTGATACCATCCAGTCTATAAGAGCTCTGTTCCAGTGCTTCAAACATTTTCTTACTTAGTCGGCTAAATTTCCATGTTAACTGTTGTTGAGTAACATAAGCCTTTTTTAAGCATTGTGTGTACACGATCATAGCTCACTCCTCAGGCTTGCAAAAATGAGTGATACTGCATATTGAACATGCCATTATTGGAAGAAAAGGCATTATGTAGCATACGATGTGTACATCTGAATCGTTACTCACAGGGTTACAATTAGAGGTACGTACACGTATATGCAATTGTTTTATACCGTTCTAACAACTGATTTTGTGTTATTAGGTCCTGCACTGCTGGTTGATGTTCCAAGGGATGAAAATATTACTGGTAAATTTTGTATTGTTCATGCCAACCGCTTATTTGTTAGTGTCGTAAAAAGGCTAGTGTTGTTTACTTAGCCTAACTATTTGCTTGCTGTGGATTATTATGTTGATTGAGTGTGATTGGCTAAGTCATTTGTGGCCAACAAATAGGTGGTCAGACCTTATGCAAGTTTTAGAAAAAGCACGAGTCTATGAAAGGTGGGCTACATGACCAAGGAAATGTGTCAAAGAAGTCAAACTTGTATAAAACAATTGATTTTGTATTTAGCTACTGGCGACAGGAAGTAAAACTTGTCTAACTAATGTTTGGCGAAGTCTGATTTAATACCTTAATATCTGTTTAATTAGACATGGAATCTGCATATTGAATTGATCTATCATTGCAGCTAAAACGATGGAATCTTTGCATATTCCTAAAGGAGTTCAACGGGTACTTTTTAGAACATTAAACACTGACAGGTAATGAATCTTAACCCAATTGTCTGCTCATTTGTGGTAATCATGCTTACAGATTTTTGATGTGAACACCTTTTCATGTTACGCTCAGACAAACATCTAGTGCAAACTAAAATTTAAGTGCCATCATTCGAACTTCATGTTCAAAAACCTTTTGCCATACTTAACAAAGGAAAGGACTAGATCCAGGAGGCCTTAGCATCACATAAGTGGGTAACTTTCTGAGTAACCTCGTTGCATGTTCGAAAACCTAGCCTTCTTAAGACCCTCCGCTTTATCTGCCATCCAAAACTCTGTGTGTGTGTGTGTGTGTGTGTGTGTGTGTGTGTGTGGATGTTTACACTCAAATTATATTTAGCATTTGATACGGCTCTGTACCTATTTTGAATGATTTGACACAGTGTTTATTGTTGACTTATATTATGTCTGATATTCGGAAAGAGGTTGAGCTGAGATATTCATCAACAATACATGAACCAACTGCTACGAAGTAACTATGAGAAGTAATTTGTTTTCTACTTCCTATATGGTAGTATATGGCCTCTGTCTTCTTGTGGTCAGAAAGAAAATAGTTTGCTCTAGAAGATCTGGGGTGCTTTAAATTCTGACGATTTACATTACTCCCTTGCCACTTCGCCTAGCAAATTGATAGAGGATTTTGTTGTATAGAAAATGCCAATCCAAAGGTGTGCATCTACTGCAAAAAAGCATCTTTGGTAGATGCAAACAAGTGATGTTTGCTTTCTTTTTTTCTCGAACACGCGCCAACCGCATGTCACTTTGTATTAGAGTGATGATTACTTTGTTGCATGATTGCATCCTCGGTTAGGGAAAAACTTCAAATAATTCCCTTGATGCCACCGAATTTGTCTTCATTGCAATTTGTATCCATCCAGAAGATACGGTGACTGCACCTTGAATGGGTACATTGCATACCTACTTATCCTTTTGTAGACAAGACATCTTCAGCGGGATGGACCTTTCACTTATCGATATATCTATCGGGCATTTTCAGCCTTCTAGACCCCCCCCCCTTTCTGCTATTTGAGCAACCAAAGTGCATAATATTCATTGACCGGAGCCTTGGCGTGTATTTTCAGGGCCCACCTTTATCAATCTGGGAATATGTAAAATGAATGAGCAAACCAGCAGAACCAGTAATTTTTTCCTGTATCTGGCTTCCTTCGGCCTAATCACGTGCTTTTGGATTCGTACAACCCCTCAATAGTTTTCTCTATAGAACATCTTGTATCCTCTGTTTTAATCCATTATGCAATTTCTTGAAGTAAATTAATGCGCCAAGTGCTTTACTATGCCGAACTGTAGAGCGAAATGTGACAAATTGGGAAAGTAAATTCAGTTACTGTTGTCATGCAGGAACCTAATGTGGAAGAAAGAGTTTGACACAAGCTATGTGGGTTTTATGAAAGATGGTGCCCAATGGTTGGTAGACAACACGGATATTAAGCTTGTCGATGAGTTCCAACGACCTTTGCATCCTTTTATGAGGTCCTTAATTGTATCTATGACACTAGTATTTTACTTAGTTCTGTATGCAACTATGTTAAGTTTGTGCACTTGATTACTGTCTGGGTCTGTGTGTCATTGGTCTGAAATATAGTGGTTTCTGTTTGCACCATTAGCATTTTGCATACCTGGATTGGAAGCGTCATGTTTTGACGCATCCAGTGCTCCACACACCATGCACCCTGTCATTCCATAGCCCCTGGACCATGGTCTCATTATCATTGTATTCCTTCTGCTCCATCCAATTCCTTTTTGCCATTTGTGTTCCTGTTAGTTGCTCCTTACGCATCAGCCCTTCAGTACAAACTTCTACATCTTGGACAGGTTAAATGATTTGTCCTGCATTAACTCTTCTATTTATATTTATCTCTTCACGTTTATTCTCAAAAAAGAAACTTTTGTTGTCATGTTTTTGCAGGAATAGACTATTTGTCCGTTGCAGCTTTCGATGACTTGATCCCTTCACATTTAGTTTTACTTGAAAACCGGGTACGAAGATACTTCTTTGGAATAATTTTGTTTAGTTCATATTTACTGTATTTGATTATGTTTGCGTTCTTTTCTCTCTTTTCTTATTGTACCTTCTGTTTTTGCCCTGTGCTCCGAACTTCATTTTCCTTGCGTTTCCAGTAATCTGAACAAGCAGTCTCCAACAGTAATTTTAAACGAAGAATCGGATGTTCACTAGTAAAATGAAGAATATTTGAGCCATATTGTCGATATTGATCCACGAAAGTAGTGAAGTCCTTATCAAGAGCAGCGTGATTAATGATTCGTTGAAGGAGGTCCTTCTATGTTACTTCTTCCCTAGATGACACTCCTCTTCCCTACCCTCGATGGATTAGGACCGTTAAAATTCCTGGTCGACCTTTCTAATTTTGGGGTCAGTGACAAAAAAAATTGTGGCCTCTCAACATGCCTGTTGGCTCACATTGATCTAACAAGTTTCGAAGAGGCCAGCTAGAATCTTTGTACCTGTGTTCTTTCATATGGAGTATTACTCCGTGCGGGTACTTGGCACTAGCCACCACGCTGGGCATCATACAGTTGATCTCTAGACGGATAAAACACCATATACCTGATATTTTGCTGTTCTTTGGTTCCTTTCAGGATATCATTCTTGTGGAGGGCCTCAAACTGGAGAATGTCATACCTGGGATATACTCGTTGCATTGCCTGCCACTTCGGTTGCGTGGAGCTGAAGGTTCGCCGATCAGATGCATCCTTATAAAGTGAAAGACATTTGCATCCCGCTGCGGCGGTTTAGTTTGATACCGCAAGCACTTATATATAAAAATAGAATGTGTATAGCAGCAAAACTCGTGTCTTTGATACCAGAGGAGTACTGTCATGTGTCCAGAAACATGGTGGCACTTCGATGCTTAGTAAGGAGCGACAAACGGCTAGGGATGCAAATGTGTAGCCTCTAGGGTACCCTCCGAACCTTTAGTTGGGCTATAGAAGGGATGGATTACAATACAAACCGCAATGTTCGGTGGTACCAAAATACCAAATGAATCATGCTACATTGAAGAGTGTAGTTGAGTGATCACTATTGTAGTAGTACTCCCTCCGTTTTTATTTACTCCGCATATTAGCTTTGGTCAAAGTCAAACTTTATAAACTTTGACAAAGTTTGTAAACAAAAATATTAACATTTTTTTTGCGAATAAACAAAAATATTAACATATACAATAAGAAATCAACACTATTAGATTCATTATCAAATGTACTTCCACATAGTATAAATTTGTTATGGTAAATATTTATATTTTATTCTATAAACTTGGTCAAACTTTAGGAAGTTTGACTTCAATCAACTCTAATATGCGAAGTAAATAAAAATTGAGGGAGTACTACGTAGTACTCCCTCTGTCCCAAAATACGTAGTACTCCCTCTGTTCCAAAATAAGTGACTTGACTTTGTATTAAAGCTAGTACAAAGTTGAGTCATTTATTTTGGGATGGAGGGAGTACTAACATAATGGATCACCTAACCCACATTTATTTTCTTGACAAATGGACAACCCATATTAAGTTTGGACAAAGGTGATGGATCACAACCTTTTCATCAATTTATTGCCAGTGTAGACCAAGGACGAGCCTAGTCATAATTCCACATCCATAATCCTCGCAGGAGCCACACTAAGCACTTCATTGACCACCTTCTCCAGATTTACCCAAGATGGCCCACCTGGCAGTGCAGCCATGGCAGCCTTCTCCTTCCATTCGATGGCCATTCTCTTCATCTGTTCTCCCTTGCCCCCTCCTCCCATCACCTCCCGGACGGCCGCCTCCACCTCATCCCTCTCGACATCGCCGCCGATCTCCATGCCGGCGCGCCACTCGGAGCAGACGTACCTTGCATTCGTGTACTGATCGGCGCCGAAGGGCCAGCACAGCATCGGCACCCCGACGCTGAGGCTCTCCAGGACCGAGTTCCACCCGCAGTGCGTCAGGAACGCGCCCATCGCCTCGTGCCGGAGCACCGCCTCCTGCGGGCACTAGCTCGTCACGTGGCTCCTCGCCTTCGTCTCCTCCAGGAACTCCGGTGGCAGCACCCACAGGAAATCCATTTTACTGTTGGCCAGACCCCACGCGATGCTCGTGAGCGTCGTGATGCTCCCGAAGCTCACGTACAGCATCGGGTCTGGCCGCTTGCCCTCCAACTACTCTAGGCTGGCGTTGTTCTCCTTGGACAAGTTGGATTCCAGCGTGTCAGCCACGCTGCTAGAGACATGGCCGAGGAGGAGCGGCAACGGCCCGACGGCGTAGGTGGGTGGCAGGATGGTGGACATGGCCGCCATGGCCTCGCGGTTGATGTCGTCGAAGGTGTGAAAGATGATGGCGGACGGAGTGGTCCCGTGGCACGCCGTTGCGTTTAGGACAATGCCTATATCCACGAGCCGCTGCAACTGCTGGGACGCCATGAAGGCGAACGCGCTGGTCGTGAAGAAGGTGACGCAGGGGGTACCCATCTCCCTGGACCCATACAGGACGTGCTCGACGTCGGAGATGACGCAGGACACGGGCGGGAGCAGGCCGGCGACGAGGCTCCTCAAGTGTGGGACCAGGTGTTGGAATTTTGCTAGTAGGCCTTTGGCTCAAAGCCCAACTAAAATTCTGAAATTCTCTTGGCCCATTCATGCACACATGTGAGTAGAGTGAGTGAGGCTAAAGTTTAGTCCCACCTCGGAAGTTGAGAGAGAGTTGCACCTCTTTATAAGGTGAGCTCTTCTACCACTTGTATGAGCATGAGAAGAGACCTACACGCACGCTCCTCCTCGCTCGCCGCGCCGCGGGTTGCGGGATTGAGCCGAGCCGAGGACAGAGCTAATTAATAATTAACGGATGCGTTAATTACTGAACCGTTTCCGATTCTTTTGGATCGTGACGACTCGGACGTGGGGTTTATTCCCACGACCTACCCGGCCCGCATTATATAGTCAGGCAGATGTCTACCCTAGCCGCCGCCGCTTCCTATGGTTTCTCACCATCGTTCCAGATCATTGCGCCGCCAAGCAAGTCTTCTCCATCCCTCCTTCCGGCGTGCACCGTTCCAGATCATTGCGCCACCAAGCAAGTCTTCTCCATCCCTCCTTCCGGCGTGCACCGCGAGAAGGAAACCCCGCCTCTACGGGAGAGGGGCGATCAGGTTTTTGGGGAGCACACTCGTGCGACTGCTGGCAGCGACGACTTCTTCCCCGACCTCGGCAACCTCGTCCTCGACGACATGGGCGACAACGTCAACGCCGGCGGTGCTGCACCCGCTGCATCGTATGTGATTCTATCCTTCTTGTTCGAGATCGTGGTAGAATTCATGCTTCTAGTATGTGCCCTAGATGTGATATGTTCATCTGCTATGCTAGTTCGCATGATTAGTTTAATCTCTGCTGCTGTGGTCATGATTTATCTTCCGTTTATTCGGATTAAATCTCGTAGTAATTTGCTCATATTTCCAACAATCCAAAAACCTGATTATAGGCAATTTACTCCGAGTGGTTTTGCTGGGCATCTGAAGCCGCCTGCCTTTAAAGGGGCGCAATATAAGAGGTGGCGCACGAGAGCAGTCTACTGGTTTTAGACCATGGGCTGCTATGATGCCACCAAGGGCAAGGCTGAGGGCGATCTTAATTCAGCACAGCTGGAAGCTTTTGAGAAGATCGATACCCTCTTTAAAGGCGCTCTTCTAAGTGTTCTTGATGACTCCATTGTGGATTCGTATATGTCGTTTGACAACGGCAAGGACATGTGGGCTGCGCTCGAGGCCAAGTTTGGTGCCTCGGACGCCGGCTACGAGTTGTACGTCATGGAGCAATTCTATGACTACAAGAAGACCGATGAGCGCCCTGTTGTACAGCAGGCTCATGAGATACAGTCGCTCGCAAAAGAACTTGAGTACTTCAAGTGTGTGTTGCCGGACAAATTTGTTGCCGGAGGCATCATTGCCAAGCTTCCACCTTCGTGGAACAATTTTGCTACTTCCCTGAAACACAAGAGACAGGAGTTTTCCGTTGCGGATCTCATTGGTACTCTTGATGTTGAAGAGAAGGCGAGAGCAAAGGACACACGTGCTCGAGTTGCTGAGGGAGGTTCTAGTGCCAACATGGTACAGAAGAAGAACTCCCAGCCCAACAAGTTCAAAAACAATAAGAACAAAACTCAGGGTAAAGGCAAGTTTGATACAAAGAACAAGCCATCACATTCTACCAACTTCAAGAAGAATTCTCATAAGAAGGGGAAGGGACTTTGCCATGTCTGCGGTGATCCTAATCACTGGGCTCCGAAGTGTCCTAACCGCTTTGAGGAGCGCGAACATGAGAAGAGCGGCAAGTCCGCTAATGTTGTCATCGGTGATACTGATATGAAGGAATCAGGGTACGATATTTTTCCTACCATCCTTTCAGTATTTCAATCCCCTGATTGGTTAATTGACACCGGTGCCAATGTACATGTTTGTGCTGACGCCTCCATGTTTTCTTCTTACCAGGCAACAGGGACTTCACCCGTGCTAATGGGGAACGGGTCACATGCCATCGTTCGAGGTGTTGGTACGATCAATCTGAAGTTTACTTCGGGGAAGACTGTGCGTCTGAAGAACGTTCATCATGTGCCGTCCATCAATAAAAATCTCGTTAGCGGTTCCCATTTATGTCGAGATGGTTTTAAGTTGGTTTTCGAATCCAATAAAGTTGTAATTTCTAAGTGTGGACAATTTGTTGGAAAAGGCTATGAGTGCGGAGGCTTGTTCCGCCTATCTTTGTCAGATATTTGCACTAAAGTTATTAATAATGTTTGCCACAATAATGAGTCTGATATTTGGCATTCACGACTCTGTCATATTAACTTTGGTTGCATGACGCGGTTAGCCAATATGAATTTAATTCCGAAAATCTCTACTGTCAAAGGCTCCAAGTGTCAAGTATGTGTGCAAGCTAAGCAACCTCGCAAGTCCCATAAGACTGCAGAGGCAAGAGACTTGGCGCCACTTGAGATTATACATTCTGATCTTTGTGAGATGAATGGCGTGTTGACAAAAGGTGGAAAGAGATACTTCATGATGTTGATTGATGACTCCACTAGATATTATTATGTGTATCTTCTGAAATCAAAAGATGAGTCTTTGACTTTTTTTAAAAACTATAAAGCTGAGGCAGAGAACCAACTTGATCGAAAAATTAAACGGCTTAGGTCCGATCGTGGTGGAGAGTATTTTTCCAATGAATTTGATCTGTTTTGTGCGGAACATGGTATAATCCATGAGAGGACGCCTCCCTACTCACCCCAGTCAAATGGGGTAGCCGAAAGAAAGAACCGAACTCTAACTGATATGGTTAACACCATGTTAGACACTTCGGGTCTATCCAAGGAATGGTGAGGGAAGGCGCTAATGACTGCGTGTCATGTCCTAAACCGAGTTCCCACAAAGCATAAGACCATGACTCCATTTGAGGAATGGGAAAGGAAAAGGTTGAAACTCTCTTACCTACGTACTTGGGGTTGTTTGACGAAAGTCAATATACCAATTCCCAAGAAGCGCAAGCTTGGACCAAAAATCGTGGATTGTGTTCTTCTGGGCTATGCTTTTCATAGCATCGGCTATAGATTTTTGATAATAAAATCTAAGGTATCTGACATGCATGTTGGTACGATTATGGAATCAAATGATGCAACTTTTTTTGAGGACATATTTCCTATGAAGGATATGTCGAGTTCATCAAATCAGGAGATACCTACTCCATCTAGTGAGGAATTCACTGTAATTCCTGAACCCACCATTGCGATGGAACACGTTGAGAATCCTATTGAGGGTAACAATGGAACTCCTATGAGGAGTAAGAGACAGAGGACTGCAAAGTCTTTTGGTGATGATTTCATTGTGTACCTCGTGGATGACACACCCAGGACTATTTCAGAAGCCTATGCATCTCCTGATGCTGACTACTGGAAGGAAGCTGTACGTAGCGAGATGGATTCCATCTTAGCTAACGGTACCTGGGAGATCACTGACCGTCCTTATGGATGCAAACCTGTAGGATATAAGTGGGTGTTCAAGAAGAAGCTTAGACTTGATGGTACGATTGAAAAGTACAAGGCACGGCTTGTGGCCAAGGGTTATACCCAGAAAGAAGGTGAAGACTTCTTTGATACTTACTCACCCGTGGCTAGACTGACCACAATTCGGGTGCTACTATCACTGGCTGCCTCACATGGTCTTCTCGTTCATCAAATGGACGTTAAGACGGCTTTCCTCAATGGAGAGTTGAAGGAGGAAATTTACATGGATCAGCCAGATGGTTTTGTAGTACCTGGTCAAGAAGAAAAGGTGTGCAAGTTATTAAAGTCTTTATATGGCCTTAAACAAGCTCCTAAGGAGTGGCATGAGAAGTTCGAAACAACATTAACTGCTGCCGGCTTTGTAGTAAACGATGGTGACAAGTGCGTGTACTATCGCTATGGTGGGGGTGAAGGAATTATTCTTTGTCTGTATGTCGACGACATATTGATCTTTGGAACCAAACTTGATTTAATCAAGGAGGTTAAGGATTTCTTATCTCGTTGTTTTGAGATGAAGGATCTAGGAGTAGCTGATGTTATCTTAAACATCAAGCTGTTGAGAGATGAGAATGGTGGGATCACACTGCTTCAGTCTCATTATGTGGAAAAGGTCTTGAGTCGTTTTGGGTATAGCGACTGCACGCCTTCTCCAACTCCATATGATGCTAGTGTGTTGCTTCGAAAGAATCGACGGATTGCTAGAGATCAACTGAGGTATTCTCAGATTATTGGCTCGCTTATGTATTTGGCGAGTGCCACGAGGCCTGACATCTCTTTTGTTGTGAGCAAGCTGAGTCAGTTTGTGTCAAAACCGGGAGATGATCATTGGCATGCGCTTGAGAGAGTTATGCGCTATTTGAAAGGCACCACGAGCTATGGGATTCACTACACCGGGTATTCAAGGGTACTGGAGGGTTATAGTGACTCAAACTGGATATCTGATGCTGATGAGATTAAGGCCACAAGTGATTATGTTTTTACACTTGGTGGTGGCGCTGTTTCCTGGAAGTCTTGCAAGCAGACCATCTTAACGAGGTCAACTATGGAAGCAGAATTCACAACATTAGACACTGCCATTGTTGAAGCAGAGTGGCTTCGTGAACTCTTGATGGACTTACCTATGGTTGAAAAACCGGTACCCCCTATCCTGATGAACTGTGATAATCAAACTGTGATCGTCAAGATAAACAGTTCTAAGAACAATATGAAGTCCTCAAGGCATGTGAAGAGGAGACTAAAATCTGTCAGAAAATTGAGGAACTCCGGAGTTATTACGTTGGATTATATCCAAACGTCGAAAAACTTGGCAGATCCCTTCACAAAGGGTCTATCACGTAATGTGATAGATAATGCATCGATGGAGATGGGTTTGAGACCCACCGCATGAGTTGTCCATAGTGGTAAACCACTCCATGTGATCGGAGATCCCGTGAAGTAGAAGTGGGAGACAAGCTGTTGGTCAGCTGGGAGGAGAGTATCCCTATATTAATTATCCCACTCCGTGAAGATGCAATACTCTCCTGATCTGCATGGCAGGTTGATATTTATCTTAATATGTTCCAAGTGGCTTATTCGGGTAAGCAGAGATGTTGTCCTGCAGAACATCTTCTGAGGAACACACCTATATGAATTTGACTGTTAATGTCGCAGTCTGTGAGAATTGGGTGTTCTCTAATAAATTCATAAAAGGCCCTGGAGTATGACGTATACGCTCCACCCGCGGGGAAGTCTTACGGCAGCCCAGTATCGATCAAGAATTTGTGTGAAACTAGTTTCACAGAAAACTTGTAGTTCAAGGCATAGTCCACTATTCAAGTTGTGATGTAGTGTAGCATAAATTTCTAAGTGAAAGTTTAACTTCACATTCTCCACTAAGCACCGATATATAAAACAATGTTTTGAAACTAAATGATGAGATGTGCCAATGAGACTTTGTGGGGGATTGTTGGAATTTTGCTAGTAGGCCTTTGGCCCAAAGCCCAACTAAAATTCTGAAATTCTCTTGGTCCATTCATGCACACATGTGAGTGAAGTGAGTGAGGCTAAAGTTTAGTCCCACCCCGGAAGTTGAGAGAGAGTTGCACCTCTTTATAAGGTGAGCTCTTCTACCACTTGTATGAGCATGAGAAGAGGAGACCTACACGCGCGCTCTTCCTCCTCGCTCGCCACGCCACGCCGCGCCGCGGGTTGCGGGATTGAGCCGAGCCGAGGATAAAGCTATGCACGTTGTCTATATTTTTGATGCATGGAAAAATTAATGAGTCATTAATTAATAATTAACGGACGCGTTAATTACTGAACCGTTTCCGATTCTTTTGGATCGTGACGACTCGGACATGGGGTTTATTCCCACAACCTATCCGGCCCGCACTATATAGTCAGACAGATGTCTACCCTAGCCGCCGCCGCTTCGTATGGTTTCTCACCACCGTTCCAGATCATTGCGCCGCCAAGCAAGTCTTCTCCATCCCTTCTTCCGGCGTGCACCCCGAAAAGGGACAGCAGGCCTCCGGAACCCCGCCTCTCGTGATCCTGTACGGGAGAGGGGCGATCAGATTTTTGGGGAGCGCACTCGCGCGACTGCTGGCAGCGACGACTTCGCGAACGACGACTTCTTCCCCGACCTCGGCAATCTCGTCCTCGATGACATGGGCGACAACGTTAACGCCGGCGGTGCTGCACCCGCTGCACCGTATGTGATTCTATCCTTCCTGTTCGAGATCGTGGTAGAATTCATGCTTCTAGTATGTGCCCTAGATGTGATATGTTCATCTGCTATGCTAGTTCGCATGATTAGTTTAATCTCTACTGTTGTGGTCATGATTTATCTTCTGTTTATTCGGATTAAATCTCGTAGTAATTTGTTCATATTTCCAACACCAAGGCCTCCGTGGTGGACAGCAGGGCGCCCATGTCCTGCGACGCGTCCACCTCGGACGGGGGCAGGCCGTCCGGGACGGCGGCGAAGCGGAACCCGGAGACCCCCGCGAGCACGCCGAGGCCGCACGAGCGGAGGAGGCGGCGGCGGTTGTGCTCGGCGGTGTGGACGAAGGTGACCTGGAAGCCATGGCAACGGTGGAGGAGCTGGGCCAGGCCGAGCGCCGCCTTCACATGGCCCTGCGCCGGGAAAGGGAAGAACACGGCGTGACGCCCCTCCGCGCCGGCAGTTGCCGCGGTCGCCATGGCCGCTCCACGTGCGCGTGCGCCTGCTCACTGGAAACTAGAAAGAGAGAGGTGGAGAGGAGGGTCCTGGTGTTTAGCAGCAGAGCAGTACTGAGCGGCAACATACATGATGATACGAGGTCACATTTAACGTGGCGCAGCTCTGTGGTGCTCCAGGTGCGCTTGTCTCCGAAACTCAAGTGGTGGTGGTACGAGCTCACAATGACGAAGGGGAGTATTTAACAAAAAATTACCATATTTTATGGAACCGTGCCTACAAACTACCACTCTACAAATTTATGCCGAAAACTATCATTTTTTGTCTAATCTTTGACTAAAAACTACCATGTCGGGAAAGTGCCCAATTCGCCTCTTCTAAACGCCTTCCTAACAGGATGGGCCCACCTGTCAGTATTAATCTTCTTCCTCCTCTCTCTCTGGCATGTCGTCAAACCCTTCGCCGTGCTGCTACCCCACGTCCATGACGAAAACGAAGCTTGGGCATGAAGTCGAAGCAGCAAGCAGGGGCGCGGCGGCTGTGGTGGTGACTAGCAAGCGGCGGCCATGGGTGCTGGTGGAGGCCGGCGCAGGGCGAGAGGAGCAGATGAAGGCTCGGGCTCCTCGAACCATGGGGATGGCCGGCAACAGGCAGCTGCGGGAGGCCGAGGGAAGCGGCGAGGTCGGTCGGATCTGAAGCTTGAGGCATCCGGCGGCGACGCTGGAGCAGGGCGCTGGCGGGGCGAGGGAGAGGCCGCGCGCAGCAGAGACGGCTGGCTCCGGCGAGGGCACCTGTGGCCGGGGATGGGCGAAGCGGCGATGAGGAGGCCGGGGATGCGGAAGACGGCGTGGAGGCGCGGCACTGGTCGCAGGCGTGGGAGGCGGATCCGGAGCGGGAGGTCGCCGATGAGGAACTGGACGGGGCAGCGCGGGCTGACGAGGTGCTGCGGGGCGACGGTGTGGGAGGACGAGCGGGGCAGAGCGGCGGAGTGCACATGAAGTGTTTGAGGAAATGCCAGAGAGAGAGAGGAGGAAGAAGATTAATGCTGACAGGTGAGCCCATCCTGTCAGAAAGGCGTTTAGAACAGGCGATTTGGGCACTTTCCCGACATGGTAGTTTTTAGTCAAAGATTAGATAAAAAGTGGTAATTTTCGACATAAATTTGTAGAGTGATAGTTTGTAGGTACGGTTCCATAAAATGAGGTAGTTTTTTTGTTAAATACTCGAGGAAGGAAGTAGTGTGTTATGAATGCCTATCTTCCAAATTGTCACACGGTAGGTAGAACCGTAGAAATGCATGGCCGACTGGCCGGTTCCATCGCAGCTCAAACTTGAGCGCAGGAATTAAAAGTACCAACTGGCCCAACAACAAAGTACTCCCTTCGTTTTGAAATACTTTGTGGGTTACTTTCGGGAAACGGTTTTCAGGAAATTTCGGATTTTTTTCGTCTGAAATTTTCAAACGAAATTCAAACTGAAAAAAGTCGCATGAAAAATATATGCTCCCTCCATTTCAACTTAAACATATTTTGAAACGGAGGGAGACACAGAGTGGCTTATGTCCAACGGGTCAGCGTGATTCTCCTTTAACTGTTTTTTGTGTTGTGTGTTTTGCAGTTTTTTTGTTTTTGTTTTAGTCTGAATATTAACATAAACGAAACTGCCGTGCACACCACAGTTTCTGGCCTATATGCAGACAGTGCTGGAATCGAGCGGAGTACAAGTGCTCGCCAACTGCATCTGATCGTAGCATGTCACCCGTAAATAGGGCGCAGTCTTATCGTTCGCATAGCAACGCTCTAACATAAAAGGAAGTTGCCAAAAATTGGATCCTGCCAGAGCTCCAGCGAGATGAGTTACGCCATGTGACAACAAGCCACAAGATGGCACAAGTGCATACAAGTGCGATTTGGCATTAGCAAGACGTTTAAAGGGCCAAACTTTTATAAAATTTGATTAAACTCGTATTTAAAAATATCAACATCTACAATATCAAATAAAATGTAATACGAAATATGTTTCAACTTGGATCTGATGGTATTGATTTAGCATTGTAATGTTGATATTTATTTCTAAATTTGGTCAAACTTGACAAAAAAAATTACTTATATAAAACAAACTGCTAATTTGGAGTTCTTGTAAGATTACAATCATACAAATGTTCCTCCGAACTCGTTCATGTATGTTCTTCTCATCTGGCCGGACCAGAAGGAGGGAGAACTCTGGATCAACATTTTTGGTGAGTCAATAAGGTTATTGAAGATTTAGGTACTACAGTTAGGGTTACAAAAAGGATACAATTTCTTAATGAAAAAATCAGTTGAGTTTGTTCTTCACAGTTAACTTGAATAAGGGAATATACATTTTGAAATTTAAAATGAAACAATAATAAAATCAGTACGCTAATTAATACTAGAAGATTAGTAAAAATTACAGAAAAGTAAAAAAAAACATAAATACAAGAAGCTCTTAGTGCATATGGTTGTGGTCCAGTCAAATCAATTTTGCATTTTTTTACTTTTCTGTTAAAAAATTAGCTTTTAAGGCTGATATTTTGCTTATAGAATATCGAGACATTACTAATATGAGAGAATGATATTGTTATTTTCAGGGCTTCGGTTTTGACCTCAGCTTCACAATCATACTTTGCATGTTCGTTAAAAATTAAAATTCCCATTTCTGAACAAATTAGAGACATCAAAATCAACTCCACAGATTTCTAATTGAACTTTACAGTATGGAAATATCTACTGCATGACGTATACAACTCACGATGATGTCTGGCTATTTACAATATGGAAGCACACATGTGCAGAGAAATCTAGTAGTGAGGACTGGCTTATTTAGATATACAGTAGAGAACTGTGTGCACATATATTGTGTATACAGTACTAACTCCCAGACATGATGGAACGTATATTGTGTCATACTAACTCTCAGACATGATGTAACTGTCAGCTCTAGTAATCATATAATCTGGCAAATTCCCATTATTATGTGTTCTTTTTTCTTTTACTACCTGATCACAAGAGTTGTCACCTCAGAATGCAAAGCAATAAAATTTCTCCTATTGTTCACATTGGCTTAGATAACTAAAATCTTGCCTTCCAAGAAACAGCAAATTGCATTATTGGCATAGTGAATCGAAGAAAATAAGCGCAATTTAATCCTGTTTCTTTCAGTTTCACATTATAGAACCCCACTGGACATACAAACTGTAATCATATCCAAATTCAAGTTTAGCAGTAGAGGACACTGATTATTAGAAATGAAGACTACAATAAGCAAGCCGCATACAATAAACTGAAACTTAAATCAGTATGAAGCCTCCAGATGTGAAAATAAACAGGTGATACATCACAGATAAGAGTAAACCTGTAGAATACATCGAAACAGAACTGAATACTCATCTCTTAATATGCATTAAGCTAGTGTGTTCAGAAACCTGAATTTTGAGTCCAACATCAGAAATTCTTCATGGCTCCCAGGCAAGAACTCAGATTCGCCACATACGGGCACAGGAACTTGGCGCAGTGGTCGTTGCGTACCCTCGACATCACCTCCGTCTCCAGGTTGAGCACAAAAAGGCCGCCCTCGCCCACAGCACGCAAGAACAAGGAGCCACTCTGATCGCACGATGCTACGACAGAGAGCCTCCACCCTGCAGAAGGATCAGAGATTGTCGACGGCAACACCGACGGCAGATGTACCGTCTTGTGAAGCTCCCAGGGCCTGCCATCAGCGCCATTGTCTTTGAAGTTCCAGACGGAGATCACAGGTTCATCCAGAAGAACCAAGGAGAGACACCCCTGAGCTGAACTGAACAGGCGAACGGCTTCTGCGGCGTGGTTCAGGCGGTGAATGCCTGCGCGCAGCGGAAGGTCGAATCGGCACACCGAGACATCGGCCTGGCCGGGGCGAACGGCCAGTGCGTGCACCGCATTCGGGAGGGCACGGGTGCCGCATATCCAGTGGGCGGCACCACGGTGGACGACGGCAGGGGAGCAGAGGTGGATCACCATGTTATCAGGAAGTGGGGCCGTCACAGCCGTGCCCCACTGCCCGGTCTGGGAGGAGAAGACGCGCAGGCGGATCCCCATTGGTCGGTTCATCACCGCAAGCAGGCGGAACGAGGAGCCGTCGGCGTCGAGAAAGACGATGTTCTCGGGGGATGTTGTGGGCGGGAGAGGGGGGAGGAAGGTGGAGGTCCCTGCCACGGGGTCGCAGACGCAGATCCTGACGGGGTCGCACGAGCTGGCCGGGGAACGGCGGAGGGCAAGGAGCCCGCCGGCGCCTGACGCGACGGGGGCGAACCCGCTGAGGCCGGCCGCGTCCGGCTTCGGCAAGAAGTGGGACAGGGGGAGGGCGGTTGCCTGCGACTGAGAGGGGCCGAGGGGGAGGAAGCGCGTGGGGCGGCGGAGGTAGAGGCGGCGACGGGGCAGCTTCTGGGATGTGTCCAGGAAGAAGAAGCCGAGGAGAGGGGAGGGGTCGGAGCGCCCGGCGCGACGGCGGGAGAGGAAGGACGGTTCCAGGATGAGGCGGCGCCATGCTTTGCAGGTGGCTGCGCAGCGGACGACGGCGGTAGCGTCGCCCACGCGGGACAAGATCTCCAAGATGGTGTCCGCCGGGAGAGGCGGCAGCCGCAGAGGCGCGTCTATCGGCGGCGGCGGCGGCGGCGCCATGCGCCGACGAGGAAGAGGAGAAGCTGAGATGAGTCGAATTCTGCAGGGTGGGCCGAGGAACCGAAGTCAGATGCACTGGAGCCCCAAATTGCCAGGCGTGAACCAGGCCTCAACACACACACCCTCGCGCTTTTGGGTTCATCCTCTCTTGTTTCCTCAGGGCCTGTGTTCATCCATTGGGCCTTGCGCAATAATATGGTTTTGATAAAAAAAGATTAGCCCTTTTTGCAGACTAACTTGTTGTTTTGGTCAATATTGTGAATCAGTAGTAGAAGGTGAGGGAAAAAAAATCATAAGATCGGTTTTTTCTCCCATCTGTCTAGACCAACCCTAGAGGAGGCCACGAGTGATCACCAGTCCCAAATCATCTCTTCTTCCATGACGTCTTCTTCTCCAAATTTTCTCAATCTCTGTTGAATGCTCCACACCACGTCTAGCAGGATCGCCGACTGTAGCTGGGTGCCACGCCGGAGAGTAGTAAGGGAAATTAAAGAAGGGAAGCAACAAAATAAAAGTATTAGTTGGATTCGACTTGTACTTGTCTAGTTAATTTCAAATCCAAGTTCGATCTGTAACTTGTGAGGAAGGCGGGTGCTTTTCCTCACCCCTAGCTGATTGTCAGCACATTGGATGGTAGCAGCTGTTGCGCACCACACGCCGCCCCTCTCGTTCTCGCTCAACTGTAGAGAACATGCATCATAAGTTCTGAGCTACTTATATACGTGTATATGGTTACTTCCTATAAAGAAACCAAAGCAGTTCGTCGTGCCCATCTAGATAAGGAAAGGAAGTCTTAGTTGGCTGATTCCGATGAAGGATAGACGAGAGGTCTGTCATCAGAAAGAAATATGAAACTCATGAAATAACGCAATAAGAGATGCTTTGGGATTGGTAAAAAGAAGTGTGGCCTCCTCTAGGGTGGGTCTCACCACATGGGAGAAAAGACCCAGTCTTATAGGATTTTTTTTCGGTGGGAGGTGATGATGGAAGAAAGCTACAAGTCAAAACAAGTTATACTAGGAATTCATCTTATGCTTTGTAATGGCTTACTCAATGTTCGTAACTTATCTTCGTGTTTTTAAAATATATTTTCTTTGTGTTTCTTTACATGACTTGATAAACCAAGACATTATGATAACTGGATGTCTGCATCCTAGCGTGGTTCACTTCTTATGGACCAATCCAGACTTAGCATTCTGTGTGAGATTCTTTGACTCGTTCAGATTTCCACTACCACTGCCAGCTTGCACGCTTACATCGAGATTAAAGGGGTCGGGGCGCCCGGCCCGACGGCAGGAGAAGAAGGACGGCTCCAGGATGAGGTGGAGCCATGCTTTGCAAGTGGATGCGCAGTGGCCGATGATGGTAGCTTCGCCCACGCGGGACAATATCTCCAAGATGGTGTCCACTGGGAGAAGCGAGAGCCGCAGAGGCATGTCTATCGGTGACGACGGTGGCAGCATCGCCATACGTCGGCGAGGAAGAGGACAAGCTAAGATGAGTTTAATCTGTAAGGTGGACTGAGGACCCGAAGTCAGATGCACTGGAGCCCCAAGTTGACACGTGTGAACCAGGCCTCAACACACACACACACATACGCGCGCGCTCGCTCGCTTTTTGGGTTCATCCTCTCTTTTTTCCTAAGGGCTTGTGTTCAGCCATTTGGCTTTCACAATAATATGGTTTTGATAAAGAAAGGATTAACCCTTTAATTTTTCTATTAACTTGCGGTTTTGGTCACTATTATGAATAAGTGGTAGAAGGTGGGGAATATTTTTATATGTTACTAGTCTTTTCTCCCATCTGTTAGACCTACCCTAGAGGAGGCCACGTGTAATCACCAATCCCAAATCATCTCTTCTTCCCTGGTGCCTTCTTCTCTGAATTGCCTCAATCTCCTTTGAACGCTCCACACCACACCCAGGAGGATCGTCGGCTGTAGCTGGGTGCTAGGCTGGGGAGTAGTAAGGGAAATTGAAGAAGAGAAGGAAAGAAAATAAATGAATTAGTTGGATTCGACTTGTACTTGCCTAGTTAATTTCAAATCCAAGTTTGATCTGTACTTGTGATCCACTTTGGAAGACGAGTGGTCGACCACGCCTAATAGGCAGTGCATTGTATGGTATGCAACTGTTGCGCACCACAGGCCACCACTCTCGTTCCCGCTCAACTGTAGAAAACGCGTGCATCACAAGTTCTGAGCTAACTATATATGTGTATATTGTTACTTTGAGAAAAGAAGCCAAAGCATATTGTGCCCTCTAGATAAGGAAAAGAAGTCCTACTCGGCTAATTCCGGTGAAGGAAAGCTGATACGTCTCCGTCATATCTATAATTTTTGATTGTTTCATGTCAATATTATACAACTTTCATATACTTTTGGCAACTTTTTATACTATTTTTGGGACTAACATATTGATCCAGTGCTCAGTGTCAGTTCATGTTTGTTGCATGTTTTTTGTTTCGTGGAAAATCCATATCAAACGGTGTCCAAACGGGATAAAAACTGAAGGAAATTTTTTTGGAATATATGTGAATTTTGGGAAGTGAAATCAACGCAAGACGATGCTCGAGGGGCCCACGAGGCAGGGGGGCGCGCCCCTGACCCTCGTGCCACCCCGTAAGGCGGCTGGTGCCCTTCTTTCGCCGCAATAAAGCTAATATCCGGATAGAGATCGTGTTAAAATTTTAGCCCAATCGGAGTTACGGATCTCCGGGAATATAAGAAACGGTGAAAGGGCAGAATCTGGGAACGCAGAAACAGAGAGAGACAGAGAGACAGATCCAATCTCGGAGGGGCTCTCGCCCCTCCGCCTCCATGGAGGCCATGTACCAGAGGGGAAACCCTTCTCCCATCTAGGGAGAAGGTCAAGGAAAAATAAGAAGGAAGGGGGGCTCTCTCCCCCTCGCTTCCGGTGGCGCCAGAACGCCGTCGGGGGCCATCATCATCACCGCAATCTACACCAACACCTCTGCCATCTTCACCAACATCTCCATCACCTTCCCCCCTCTATCTATAGTGGTACACTCTCCCGCAACCCGATGTACCCTCTACTTGAACATGGTGCTTTATGCTTCATATCCAATGATGTGTTGCCATCCTATGATGTGTGAGTAGATTTTCGTTGTCCTATCGGTCTAGTAAAGTAGTCAATTGCTTAGGGACTATTTCGCAACTCCTACCACCACTTTTCCACACTCGCTATACTAACTTTATTGCTTCTTTATCTAAACAGCCCCTAGCTTTTATTTATGTGCTCTTTATTATCTTGCAAACCTATCCAAAAACACCTACAAAGTACTTATAGTTTTATACTTGTTCTAGGTAAAGCAAATGTTGAGCGTGCGTAGAGTTGTATCGGTGGTTGATAGAACTTGAGCGAATATTTGTTCTACCTTTAGCTCCTCGTTGGGTTCGACACTCTTACTTATCGAAAGAGGCTACAATTGATCCCCTATACTTGTGGGTTATCAAAAGCCGAGAGGTGATACGTCCATTTTGCATCATGCTTTTATATCGATATTTATTGCATTATGGGCTGTTATTACACATTATGTCACAACACTTATGCCTATTCTCTCTTATTTTACAAGGTTTACATAAAGAGGGAGAATGCCGCTAGCTGGGATTCTGGGATGGAAAAGAAGCAAATATTAGAGACCTATTCTGCACAGCTCCAAAAGTCCTGAAACTTCACGAAAGATGTTTTCAGAATATATAAAAAATATTGAGCGCAAGAAGTTCACCAGGGGGGCCACACCCTACCCACGAGGGTGCAAGGCGCGCCCAACCCCCTAGGCGCGCCCCCTACCTCGTGGGCCCCCTGGTGGCCCTCCGATGGCCATCTTCTGCTATATGAAGTCTTTCGATGAGAAAAAAAATCATAAGCCATCTTCTCGAATGAAACTCTGCCGCCACGAGGCGGAACTTTGGCGGAACCAATCTAGTGCTCTGGCGGAGCTGTTCTGCTAGGGAAACTTCCCTCCGGGAGGGGGAAATCATCGCCATCATCATCACCAACGCTCCTCTCATCGGGAGAGGGCAATCTCCATCAACATCTTCATCAGCACCATCTCCTCTCAAAACCCTAGTTCATCTCTTGTATCCAATTCTTGTCTCCAAGTCCGGGATTGGTACTAGTAGGTTGCTAGTAGTGTTAATTACTCCTTGTAGTTGATGCTAGTTGGTTTATTTGGTGGAAGATCATATGTTCAGATCATATATGATAATTAATAATCATCTGATTATGACTATGAATATGCTTTGTGAGTAGTTACGTTTGTTCCTGAGGACATGGGAGAAGTCTTGATATAAGTAATCATGTGAATTTGGTATTCATTTGATATTTTGATGAGATGTATGTTGTCTATCCTCAAGTGGTATTATGTGAACGTCGACTACATGACACTTCACCATTATTTGGGCCTAGGGGAAGGCATTGGGAAGTAATAAGTAGATGATGGGTTGCTAGAGTGACAGAAGCTCAAACCCTAGTTTATGCGTTGCTTCGTAAGGGGCTGATTTGGATCCATATGTTTCATGCTATGGTTAGGTTTACCTTAATACTTTTGTTGTAGTTGCGGATGCTTGCAATAGAGGTTAATCATAAGTGGGATGCTTGTCCAAGTAAGGACAACACCCAAGCACCGGTCCACCCACATACCAAATTATCAAAGTACCGAACGCGAATCATATGAACATGATGAAAACTAGCTTGACGATATTCCCATGTGTCCTCGGGAGCACTTTTCTCTATATAAGAGTTTGTCCAGGATTGTCCTTTGCTACAAAAAGGATTGGGCCACCTTGCTGCATATTATCTACTTTTCTTACTTGTTGCTCGTTACAAATTATCCTATCACAAAACTATCTATTACAACTTATTTCAGTACTTGCAGAGAATACCTTGCTGGAAACTGCTTATCATTTCCTTCTGCTCCTCGTTGGGTTCGACACTCTTATTTATCGAAAGGATTACGATAGATCCCCTATACTTGTGGGTCATCAAGACTCTTTTCTGGCGCCGTTGCCGGGGAGTGAAGCACCTTTGGTAGGTGGAATTTGGTAAGGAAAATTTATATAGTGTGCTGAAATTTACTGTCACTTATTACTATGGAAAGTAATCCTCTGAGGGGCTTGTTCGGGGTATCTTCACCCCGACCAGTAGAGCAAAGAGTTGCTCCTCAACCTACTGAACCTACTGAAAATGAAAATAAAAATGAAAATTTCTTTCACTTTCAAAAAAAAAAGAAAATGTCTGCTTTGAGATCCCTTCGGGTATGATAGAAAAACTGCTAGATAATCCTTTTGCAGGAGACGGAACAATGCATCCTGATGAGGACCTAATATATGTGGATGAAGTTTGTGGATTATTTAAGCTTGCAGGTGTACCCGGAGATGTTGTTAAGAAGAAGGTCTTCCCTTTATCTTTGAAGGAAGATGCATTGGCATGGTATAGGCTATGTGATGATACGGGGTCATGGAACTACAAACGATTGAAATTGGAATTTCATCAGAAGTTTTATCCTTTGCATCTTGTTCATCGTGATCGCAATTATATATATAATTTTTGGCCTCGCGAAGGAGAAAGCATCGCTCAAGTTTGGGGAGGCTTAAATCAATGTTATATTCATGCCCCAATCATGAGCTCTCAAGAGAGATGATTATTCAAAACTTATATGATCGGCTTTCTGATAACAATCGCACCATGCTCGATACTTCTTGTGCTGGATCTTTTATGATGAAGACTATTGAATTCAAATGGGATTTATTGGAAAGAATTAAACGCAACTCTGAAGATTGGGACCTCGACGAAGGTAAGGAGTCAGGTATGACACCTAAGTTTGATTGTGTTAAATATTTTATGGATACCGATGTTTTTCATAAATTTAGCACTAAATATGGACTTGACTCTGAGATAGTAGCTTCTTTCTGTGAATCTTTTGCTACTTATGTTGATCTCCCCAAGGAGAAGTGGTTTAAATATCATCCTCCCATAGAAGTAAAAGTAGCTGCACCTATTAAAGTTGAAGAAAAGACTATCACTTATAATGATCCTATTGTTCCTACTTCTTATGTTGAGAAACCACCTTTCCTTGTTAGGATAAAGGATCATTCTAAAGCTTCAACTGTGGTTCGTAAAAGAAACATTAAAACTTATACACCTTTTGAGAAAATTAAAGTTGAACCTGATATTGCTACTGTTAAAGATCTTTTGTCTGATAATATTGATGGGCATGTTATTCATTTCCTTTATGAGACTGCTAGAATTGCTAAACTTTGTGCTAAAGATAAAAACAGACCTGTGGTAGGCATGCCTGTTATTTCTGTTAAAATAGGAGATCATTGTTATCATGGCTTATGTGATATGGGTGCTAGTGCTAGTGCAATACCTTACGACTTATACAAAGAAATTATGCATGATATTGCACCTGCTGAGATAGAAGATATTGATGTCACAATTAAACTTGCCAATAGAGATACTATTTCACCAATGGGAATTGTTAGAGATGTTGAAGTCTTGTGTGGGAAAACTAAATATCCTGCTGATTTTCTTATTCTTGGTTCCCCACAAGATAGCTTTTGTCCCATTATATTTGGTAGACCCTTCTTAAACACTGTTAATGCTAAGATAGATTGCAAAAAGGATGTTGTTACTATCGGCTTAGATGATATGTCTCATGAATTTAATTTCTCTAAATTTAGTAGACGACACCGTGAAGAAGAATTACCTAGTAAGGATGAAATTATTGGTCTTGCTTCTATTGCTGTACCTCCTAGTGATCCTTTAGAACAATATTTGCTAGACCATGAAAATGATATGTTTATGAATGAAAGAAGGGAAATAGATGAAGTATTCTTTAAACGGGAACCTATTCTGAAACACAATTTGCCTGTTGAAATCCTAGGGGATCCTCCTCCACCCAAGGGTGATCCCGTGTTTGAGCTTAAACCGTTGCCTGATACTCTTAAATATGCTTATCTTGATGAGAAAAAGATATATCCTGTTATTATTAGTGCTAACCTTTCAGAGCATGAGGAAGAGAGATTATTGAAAACTCTGAAGAAGCACCGTGCTGCTATTGGGTATACTCTTGATGATCTTAAGGGCATTAGTCCCACTCTATGTCAACATAAAATAAATTTGGAAGAAGATGCTAAACCAGTTCGTGATCATCAACGACGACTGAATCCTAAAATGAAAGAAGTGGTAAGAAAGGAAATACTAAAGCTCCTTGAGGCAGGTATAATCTATCCCGTTGTTGATAGTCAGTGGATAAGTCCTGTCCATTGTGTCCCTAAGAAGGGGGGTATTACTGTCGTTCCTAATGATAAAGATGAATTGATTCCTCAAATAATTATTACAGGTTATAGGATGGTAATTGATTTCTGCAAATTAAATAGGGCCACTAAAAAGGATCATTATCCCTTACCTTTTATCGGTCAAATGCTAGAAAGATTATCCAAACATACACATTTTTGCTTTCTAGATGGTTATTCTGGTTTCTCTCAAATACCTGTGTCAGCCAAGGATCAATCAAAGACTACTTTTACTTGTCCTTTTGGTACTTTTGCTTATAGACGTATGCCTTTTGGTTTATGTAACACACCTGCCACCTTTCAAAGATGCATGATGGCTATATTCTCTGACTTTTGTGAAAAGATTTGTGAGGTTTTCATGGATGATTTCTCCGTCTATGGATCGTATTTTGATGATTGCTTGAGCAACCTTGATCGAGTTTTGCAGAGATGTGAAGAAACTAATCTTGTCTTGAATTGGGAAAAGTGCAACTTTATGGTTAATGAAGGTATTGTCTTGGGGCATAAAGTTTCTGAAAGAGGTATTGAGGTTGATAAAGCCAAGGTTGATGCTATTGAAAAGATGCCATGCCCTAAGGACATCAAAGGTATAAGAAGTTTCCTTGGTCACGTCAGATTTTATAGGAGGTACATTAAGGACTTCTCAAAAATTTCTCGGCCTCTGACTAATTTATTACAAAAATATGTACCATTTGTCTTTGATGATGGTTGTGTAGAAGCATTTGAAATACTTAAGAAAGCATTGATCTCTGCACCTATTGTTCAGCCACCTAATTGGAATTTACCCTTTGAAATTATGTGTGATGTTAGTGATTATGCTGTAGGTGCTGTTCTAGGGCAAAGAGTTGATAATAAATTAAACATTATCCAATATGCTAGTAAAACCCTAGACAATGCTCAAAGAAATTATGCTACTACTGAAAAAGAATTCTTAGCAGTTGTATTTGCTTGTGATAAGTTCAGACCTTATATTGTTGATTCTAAAGTAACTATTCACACTGATCATGCTGCTATTAAATATCTTATGTACAAGAAAGATGCTAAACCTAGACTTATTAGATGGGTTCTCTTGCTACAAGAATTTGACTTACATATTGTTGATAGAAAGGGAGCGGAGAACCCCGTTGCAGACAACTTGTCTAGGTTAGAAAATGTTCTTGATGACCCACTACCTATTGATGATAGCTTTCCTGATGAGCAATTAAATGTCATAAATGCTTCTCATACTGCTCCATGGTATGCTGATTATGCTAATTGCATTGTTGCCAAATTTATACCACCTAGTTTCACATACTAGCAAAAGAAAAAGTTCTTCTATGATTTGAGACATTACTTTTGGGATGACCCACATCTTTATAAAGAAGGAGTAGATGGTGTTATTAGACGTTGTGTACCTGAGCATGAACAAGAACAAATCCTACGCAAGTGTCACTCCGAAGCTTATGGAGGTCACCATGTTAGAGATAGAACTGCACATAAGGTATTGCAATCTGGTTTTTATTGGCCTACTCTCTTCAAAGATGCCCGTAAGTTTGTCTTATCTTGTGATGAATGTCAAAGAATTGGTAATATTAGTAGACGTCAAGAAATGCCTATGAATTATTCACTCGTTATTGAACCATTTGATGTTTGGGGCTTTGACTATATGGGACCTTTTCCTGCCTCTAATGGATATACACATATTTCAGTTGCTGTTGATTACGTTACTAAGTGGGTAGAAGCTATTCCAACTAGTAGTGCTGATCATAACACTTCTATTAAAATGTTTAGAGAAGTTATTTTTCCAAGATTTGGAGTCCCTAGATATTTAATGACTGATGGTGGTTCACATTTTATTCATGGTGATTTCCGTAAAATGCTTGCTAAGTATGATGTTAATCATAGAATTGCATCTCCTTATCACCCTCAGTCTAGTGGTCAAGTAGAATTGAGTAATAGAGAGCTCAAATTAATTTTGCAAAAGACTATTAATAGGTCTAGAAAGAATTGGTCCAAGAAACTTGATGATGCATTATGGGCCTATAGAACTGCATATAAAAATCCTAAGGGTATGTTTCGGTATAAAATGGTCTATGGAAAAGCATGTCACTTACCTCTTGAACTAAAACACAAGGCATATTGGGCTATTAAAGAGCTCAAATATGATTTTAAACTTGCTGGTGAGAAGAGGTTATTTGATATTAGCTCACTCGATGAATGGAGAACCCAAGCCTACGAAAATGCCAAGTTGTTTTAAAGAAAAAGTTAAAAGATGGCATGATAAAAGGATACAAAAGCGTGAGTTTAATGTAGGTGATTATGTATTGCTATACAACTCTCGTTTAAGATTTTTTGCAGGAAAACTTCTCTCTAAATGGGAAGGTCCTTACGTTATCGAGGAGGTTTATCGTTCAGGTGCCATAAAAACCAACAACTTCGAAGGCACAAATCCGAAGGTGGTGAATGGTCAAAGAATCAAACATGATATATCAGGTAATCCCATAAATGTTGAAACCAATGTTATTGAAACCGTAACCCTGGAGGAATACATAAGGGACACTTTCCGGAACGCTTCAGACTCCGAAAAGGAATAGGTATGTGGTATGGTAAGTAAACCAACTCCAAAACAGTTTTAAGGCAATATTTCTCCGTTTTTAGAATATTTAGAAAAATAGAAAAATAAGAAGCAGTCTGGGAAGGACACAAGGCCTCCACGAGGGTGGAGGGCGCACCCCACCCTACTGGGCGCACCCCCTACCTCGTGGGCACCTCGTGCGCTCTCCGGACTCCGTTTTCGTACACGACACGTATTTTGGTCGGTAAAAATTCATTATATAATCTCCCGAAGGTTTTGACTCCCGTATCACGCAAAATCTCATGTCTTTGTTTCGAGCTGTTTTTCTGACAGATCCAGGTCATCATGTCGTCTTCAAGTGCCCCCAAGGACCAGTTCTTCGAGAAGGTCATCAACCCCTACCTCGCGGAAGTGCTGCAACACCCTCAAACCATTGAGATGCGTGAGGGATTGTTGCACATCCGCGATGTTGAGGGACCAAGGAAGACCGGAAGCACGGAGGCAAGGCTCGAGGCATTGGAGCAAGAAGTTTTCAGGTGTCAGGAGATGGTGGAGCGTGGACTTGATTCCAATCACATTATGATCACGGAGTTCACCAACAACCACAAGCTGGACGTCAAGGACATTGGGGAGGCCATCTTCAAGCTTCATGAGAAAATCGAGCACCTCCAAGCCCAGATCTATGACCCGCAAAATCAAAATTGTGAGTATGAATATAGATTCAAGAGGATGAGTTTGGCTGCAGATTTGAGGTTTCAGGAGACTCGATCATCCTTCTATGATGGTGAGCCTATGCCTTGGAAGAAGGACGACAAGCCTACGCCATCAACAAAACCATCACCTTCTCCACCAACAAAGAAGAATTGAGTATCTGGTATGGGCACTCCCCTTGGCAACTACCAAGCTTGGGGGAGTGCCCCAGTATCGTATCACCATCACTTTTCTCTTTACCATTTTTCTTAGTTCAATCCTTTTGGTAATATCTTGATCTAGTAGAATAAAGTTTATGGCATGATCTAGTTTTGAGTTTTTCTTTATGATCCTTATATGTAATCGAGTCCGTGAGCTATATATAATAAATATTAGTGTTGAGTCAAGGGCTTGATTATTTTGCCATGATCTTGAGTGAATAAAAGAAAAGAGAAAGAATAAAAAGAAACAAAGAGATCATATGGATCTTATGGAGGGTAATGAACCCACATAGAAAAAGTATGATGAATAAAAGTTGTTGAGAGTTGACAAACATAGTTTTGGTCATCGTTGCAATTAATAGGAAGTAATAAAGAAAGAGAGGTCTTCACATATAAATATACTATCTTGGACATCTTTTATGATTGTGAGCACTCATTAAAATATGACATGCTAAAGAGTTGATGTTGGATAAGGAAGACAACGTAATGGGTTATGCTTTCTTACATCTGAGATAAATTATATTGTCATGGATCATCCAACATGGTTGAGCTTGCCTTTCCCCCTCATGCTATCCAAATTCATCGCACCAAGTAGAGATACTACTTGTGCTTCCAAATACCCTTAAACCAGTTTTGCCACGAGAGTCCACCATACCTACCTATGGATTGAATAAGATCCTTCAAGTAAGTTGTCATCGGTGCAAGGCAATAAAAATTGCTCTCTAAATATGTGTGACTTATTAGTGTGGGGGAAAATAAGCTTTATACGATCGTGTGATATGGAAGAAATAAAAGCGATAGACTGCATAATAAAGGTCCATATCACAAGTGGCAATATAAAGTGACGTTCTTTCGCATTAAGATTTTGTGCATCCAACCATAAAAGTGCATGACAACCTCTGCTTCCCTCTACGAAGGGCCTATCTTTTAGTTTCATCTCCTACCTTGCATAAGAGTCATGGTGATCTTCACCCTTCCTTTTTACATTTTATCCTTTGGCAAGCACAGTATGTTGGAAAGATCCTGGTATATATGGCCAATTGGATGTGAGTTTTCATGAACTATTATTGTTGACATTACCCTTGAGGTAAAACATTGGGAGGCAAAACTATAAGCCCCTATCTTTCTCTGTGTCCGATTAAAACTCCATACTCATATGTATTGCATGAGTGTCAGCAATTGTGAAAGACTATATGATAGTTGAGTATGTGGACTTGCTGAAAAGCTCTTATATATTGACTCTTTCCTATGTTATGATAAATTACAATTGCTCCAATGACTGAGATTATAGTTTGTTAGTTTTCAATGATGTTTACGATTCATACTTGAAATTGTGATTGAATTATTACTCTAGCATAAGAAATCATATCACAAGAATTATGTAAGTTGTTGTTCTAAGAATGATCATGATGCCCTCATGTCCGTATTTTACTTTTATCGACACCTCTATCTCTAAACATGTGGACATATTTTTCAATTTTGGCTTTCGCTTGAGGACAAGCGAGGTCTAAGCTTGGGGGAGTTGATACGTCCATTTTGCATCATGCTTTTATATCCATATTTATTGCATTATGGGCTGTTATTACACATTATGTCACAATACTTATGCCTATTCTCTCTTATTTTACAAGGTTTACATAAAGAGGGAGAATGCCGGCAGCTCGGATTCTGGGCTAGAAAAGGAGCAAATATTAGAGACCTATTCTGCACAGCTCCAAAAGTCCTGAAACTTCACGGAAGATGTTTTTAGAATATATAAAAAATACCGAGCGCAAGAAGTTCACTAGGGGGGCCACACCCTGCCCACGAGGGTGGGGGCGCGCCCTACCCCCCTGGGCGCGCCCCCTACCTCATGGGCCCCCTGGTGGCCCTCCGATATCCATCTTCTGCTATATGAAGTCTTTCGACGACGAAAAAATCATAAGCCATCTTCTCGAACGAAACTCCGCCACCACGCGGCGGAACCTTGGCGGAACCAATCTAGGGCTTTGGCGGAGCTGTTCTGCCAAGGAAACTTCCCTCCGGGAGGGGGAAATCATCGCCATCGTCATCACCAACCCTCCTCTCATCGGGAGAGGGCAATCTCCATCAACATCTTCATCAGCACCATCTCCTCTCAAAACCCTAGTTCATCTCTTGTATCCAATTCTTGTCTCCAAGTCCGGGATTGGTACTAGTAGGTTGCTAGTAGTGTTAATTACTCCTTGTAGTTGATGCTAGTTGGTTTATTTGGTGGAAGATCATATGTTCAGATCCTATATGCATATTAATACCCCTCTGATTATGAACATGAATATGCTTTGTGAGTAGTTACATTTTGTCCCGAGGACATGTGAGAAGTCTTGCTATTAGTAGTCATGTGAATTTGGTATTCGTTCGATATTTTGATGAGATGTATGTTGTCTCTCCTCTAGTGGTGTTATGTGAACGTCGACTACATAACACTTCACCATTATTTGGGCCTAGAGGAAGGCATTGGGAAGTAATAAGTAGATGATGGGTTGCTAGAGTGACAGAAGCTTAAACCCTAGTTTATGCGTTGCTTCGCAAGGGGCTGATTTGGATCCATATGTTTCATGCTATGGTTAGGTTTACCATAATACTTTTGTTGTAGTTGCGGATGCTTGCAATGGAGGTTAATCATAAGTGGGATGCTTGTCCAAGTAAGGACAACACCCAAGCACCGGTCCACCCACATACCAAATTATCAAAGTACTGAACGCGAATCATATGAACGTGATGAAAACTAGCTTGACGATATTCCCATGTGTTCTCGGGAGGCGCTTTTCTCTATATAAGAGTTTGTCCAGGCTTGGCCTTTGCTACAAAAAGGATTGGGCCACCTTGCTGTACTTTATTTACTTTTGTTACTTGTTGCTTGTTACAAATTATCCTATCACAAAACTATTTATTACTACTTATTTCAGTACTTGCAGAGAATACCTTGCTGGAAACCGCTTATCATTTCCTTCTGCTCCTCGTTGGGTTCGACACTCTTACTTATCGAAAGGACTACGATAGATCCCCTATACTTGTGGGTTATCAAGAGGTCACCGTCAGAAGGACATATGAAACTCATGGAATAACGCATCAGAGAAGAAGAGATGCTTTGAGATTGGTGAGAAGACGTGTGGCCATCTCTAGGGTGGGCTCACTAGATGCGAGAAAATACCGGTCCCATAGAATTTTTTATGTACAAGGTGATGAAGACATCTACAAGTTAGAACAAGTTATCCCGGGAATTTATCTTATGCTTTCTAATGCCTTAGTCAATGCCCATAACTTATCCTCCTATTTTTTAATATCTTTTATTTGTTTTATTTATATGACATGATAACTGAGACAGTATGATAATTGGATGTCTGATCCTTACGTGGTTCACTTCTTATGGACCAATCCAGATTTATCGTTCGGTTTGAGATTTTTGGTTGTTTTAGATTTTCACTACCGCTACCAGCTTGCATGCTTACATCACCACCGGTTGGCTCCTATTCAGCGACATATTTGTATCAAGGATACCATCTCTAGACTATGGATGAGCTGCTAGAGGCATGAGATCTGGACTGATAGTTGATATTCTAGCTCTCAACGAATTTCCCTGGTTATATTCACATTTCGTTAATGCTCTGAGCCAAGTATCCAACCTTCCCATGTTGTGAGATGTCTCTGAAGGAAATATGCCCTAGAGGCAATGATAAAGTTGTTATTTTATATTTCCTTAGTCATGATAAAGGTTTATTATTCATGCTAGAATTGTATTGATCAGAAACTTAAATACATGTGTGAATACATAAACAAACACCGTGTCCCTAGTATGCCTCTACTAGACTAGCTCGTTGATCAAAGTTGGTTAAGGTTTCCTAACCATGGACATGAGTTGTCATTTGATAACGGGAGCACATCAGTAGGAGAATGATGTGATGGACAAGACCCATCTGTTAGCTTAGGATAATGATCGTTCATTTTTATTGCTATTGCTTTCTTCATGTCAAATACATATTCCTTCGACTATGAGATTATGCAACTCCCGGATACCGTAGGAATTCCTTGTGTGCTATCAAATGTCACAACATAACTGGGTGATCATAAAAATGCTCTACATGTATCTCCTAAGGTGTTTGTTGATTTGGCATAGATCAAGGTTAGGATTTGTCAGTCTGAGTATCGGAGAGGTATCTCTGGGCCCTCTTGGTAATACACATCATAAGAAGCCTTGCAAGCAAAGTGACTAATGAGTCAGTTGCAAGATGATGTATTACGAAACGAGTAAAGAGACTTGCCAGTAACGAGATTGAACTAGGTATGAAGATACAGACGATCGAATCTCGGGCAAGTAACATACCTATGGACAAAGGGAATTACGTATGTTGTCATAAGGTTCGACCGATAAAGATCTTCATAGAATATGTAGGAGCCAATATGGGCATCTAGGTTCCGCTATTGGTTATTGACTGGAGAGGTGTCTCGGTCTTGTCTACATAGTTCTCGAACCCGTAGGGCCCGAACGCTTAAACGTTCGTTTACGATATAGTATTATATGAGTTATGTATGTTGGTGACCAAATGTTGTTCGGAGTCCTGGATGAGATCACAGACATGACGAGGAGCTCCAGAATGGTCCACAGGTGAAGATTGATATATGGGATAATAGTGTTTGGTCTCCGGAAGGGTTTCAGAATTCATCGGAAGGGGTTTCGAATGTTTCCCGAAATGTTTGGGCACGAGAACACTTTATTTGGGCCAAGGGGTAAAGCCCACAAGGATTTTGGAAAGTGCAAAAGGAAGTTTTGCGGAGGCCAGGTGCCAGACGCTAGGAACCCTAGCGTCTGGGGGTAGACGCCGGGAACCCTGGCGTCTAGCCCTGGAGTCCGAGAAGGACTCTTGCCTTTCGGGCAAAGCCGACCTAGAGGAGGCTTTTACTCCAAGTTTCGACCCTAGGGATCAACATATAAATAGAGCAGTAGGGCTAGCACCCAAGACACATCAAGATTCACCAAGTCATGTGCCGGCAACCCCGTCCCCTCTAGTTTATCCTCTATCATAGTTTCCGTTGTGCTTGGCGAAGCCCTCCGGAGATTGTTCGTCATCAACACCGTCACCACGCCATCATGCTGCCGGAACTCATCTACCACTTCACCCCTTTTGCTGGATCAAGAAGGCGAGGACTGTTGGGGAACATTGCAGAAAATTAAAATTTTTCCTACGGTTTCACCAAGATCCATCTATGAGTTCATCTAAGCAACGAGTCAAGGGGAAGAGTTTGCATCTACATACCACTTGTAGATCGAGTGCGGAAGCGTTCAAGGGGATGGTGATGATGGAGTCGTACTCGACGTGATTCGAATCACCGATGACCAAGTGCTGAACGGACAGCACCTCCGCGTTCAACACACGTACGGTACGGGCGACGTCTCCTCCGTCTTGATCCAGCAAGGAGGAAGGAGAGTTTGAGGAAGGAAGCTCCAACGGCAGCACGACGGCGTGGTGTAGTTGGTGCAGAAGTACTCCGACAGGGCTTCGCCAAGCACGTACGGAGGAGGAGAGATGTTGGGGAGGGGAGGGACTGCGCCTTGAGTTGTGTACAGCAGCCCTCCCCTCACCCCTCTATATATTGGAGGAGAGGGGCAAGGGGGCCGGCCCTCTAGGGGAAACCCTAGAGGGGGGCGGCGGCCAAAGGGAGAGGGAAAAGGGGTGGCTTGCCCCCCAAGCTAGGGGGCGCCCCCTTTAGGGTTTCCCCTCCCCTTGCCCTAGCCGCATGGGCCTAGGTGGGGAGGCGTGCCCAGCCCACTAGGGGCTGGCTCCCTCTCCCACACAGCCCATGTGGCCCCCCGGGAGGGGTGGCCCCACCCGGTGGACCCCCGGAACCCTTCCGGTGGCCCCGGTACAATACCGGTATGCCACCGAAACTTTCCGGTGTCCGTTTAACCACTTTACTTATATAAATCTTTACCTCAGGACCATTCCGGAACTCCTCGTGACGTCCGGGATCTCATCCGGGACTCCGAACAACATTCGGTAATCACATACTTGTCTTCCTGATAACCCTAGCGTCACCGAACCTTAAGTGTGTAGACCCTACGGGTTCGGGAGACATGCAGACATGACCGAGACGACCTCAGGTCAATAACCAACAGCGGGATCTAGATACCCATGTTGGCTCCCACATGCTCCTCGATGTTGTCATCGGATGAACCATGATGTCAAGGGTTCAAGCAACCCCGTATACTATTCCCTTTGTCAGACGGTATGTTACTTGCCCGAGACTCGATCGTCGGTATCCCAATACCTCGTTCAGTCTCGTTACCGGCAAGTCACTTTACTCGTACCGTAATGCATGATCCCGTGACCAGACACTTGGCCACCTTGAGCTCATTATGATGATGCACTACCGAGTGGGCCCAGTGATACCTCTCCGTAACACGGAGTGACAAATCCCAGTCTCGATCCGTGTCAACCCAACAGACACTTTCGGAGATACCTGTAATGCACCTTTATAGTCACCCAGTTACGTTGTGACGTTTGGTACACCCAAAGCACTCCTACGGTATCCGGGAGTTACACGATCTCATGGTCTAAGGAAGAGATACTTGACATTGGAAAAGCTCTAGCAAACGAACTAACCGACCTTTGTGCTATGCTTAGGATTGGGTCTTGTCCATCACATCATTCTCCTAATGATGTGATCCCGTTATCAACGACATCCAATGTCCATAGCCAGGAAACCATGACTATCTATTGATCACAATGAGCCAGTCAACTAGAGGCTCACTAGGGACATATTGAGGTCTATGTATTCACACGTGTATTATGATTTCCGGATAATACAGTTATAGCATGAATAAAAGACAACTATCATGAACAAAGAAATATAATAATAATCCTTTTATTATTGCCTCTAGGGCATATTTCCAACAGTCTCCCACTTGCACTAGAGTCAATAATCTAGTTACATTGTGATGAATCGAACACCCATAGAGTTCTGGTGCTGATCATGTTTTGCTCGCGAGAGAGGTTTAGTCAACGGATCTGCGACATTCAGATCCGTATGTACTTTGCAAATTTCTATGTCTCCATCTTGAACATTTTCACGGATGGAGTTGAAACGACGCTTGATGTGCCTGGTCTTCTTGTGAAACCTGGGCTCCTTGGCAAGGGCAATAGCTCCAGTGTTGTCACAAAAGAGTTTGATCGGCCCCGACGCATTGGGTATGACTCCTAGGTCGGTGATGAACTCCTTCACCCAAATAGCTTCATGCGCTGCCTCCGAGGCTGCCATGTACTCCGCTTCACATGTAGATCCCGCCACCACGCTCTGCTTGCAGCTGCACCAACTTACTGCTCCACCATTCAACATATACACGTATCCGGTTTGTGACTTAGAGTCATCCAGATCTGTGTCGAAGCTAGCATCGACGTAACCCTTTACGACGAGCTCTTCGTCACCTCCATAAATGAGAAACATGTCCTTTGTCCTTTTCAGGTACTTCAGGATATTCTTGACCGCTGTCCAGTGTTCCTTGCCGGGATTACTTTGGTACCTTCCTACCAAACTTACGGCAAGGTTTACATCAGGTCTGGTACACAACATGGCATACATAATAGATCCTATGGCTGAAGCATAGGGGATGACACTCATCTCTTCTATATCTTTTGCCGTGGTCGGGCATTGAGCCGAGCTCAATCTCACACCTTGCAATACAGGCAAGAACCCCTTCTTGGACTGATCCATTTTGAACTTCTTCAAAATTTTATCAAGGTATGTGCTTTGTGAAAGACCTATGAGGCGTCTCGATCTATTTCTATAGATCTTGATGCCTAATATATAAGCAGCTTCTCCAAGGTCCTTCATTGAAAAACACTTATTCAAGTAGGCCTTAATGCTGTCCAAGAATTATATATCATTTCCCATCAAAAGTATGTCATCTACATATAATATGAGAAATGCTACAGAGCTCCCACTCACTTTCTTGTAAACGCAGGCTTCTCCATAAGTCTGCATAAACCCAAACGCTTTGATCATCTCATCAAAGCGAATGTTCCAACTCCGAGATGCTTGCACCAGCCCATAAATGGATCGCTGGAGCTTGCATACTTTGTTAGCGTTCTTAGGATCGACGAAACCTTCTGGCTGCATCATATACAGCTCTTCCTTAAGATAACCGTTAAGGAATGCCGTTTTGACGTCCATCTGCCATATCTCATAATCGTAGTATGCGGCAATTGCTAACATGATTCAGACGGACTTAAGCTTCGCTACGGGAGAGAAAGTCTCATCGTAGTCAATCCCTTGAACTTGCCGATAACCCTTAGCGACAAGTCGAGCTTTATAGATGGTAACATTACCACCCGCGTCTGTCTTCTTCTTAAAGATCCATTTGTTTTCTATCGCTCGCCGATCATCGGGCAAGTCAGTCAAAGTCCATACTTTGTTTTCATACATGGATTCTATCTCGGATTTCATGGCTTCTAGCCATTTGTTGGAATCTGGACCCGCCATAGCTTCTTCATAGTTCGAAGGTTCACCGTTGTCTAACAACATGATTTCCAGGACAGGGTTGCCGTACCACTCTGGTGCGGAACGTTTCCTTGTGGACCTATGAAGTTCAGTAGCAACTTGATCTGAAGTACCTTGATCATCATTATTTTCCTCTTCAGTTGGTGTAGGCATCACAGGAACATTTTCCTGGGCTGCACTACTTTCCGGTTCAAGAGGTAGTACTTCATCGAGTTCTACTTTCCTCCCACTTACTCCTTTCGAGAGAAACTCTTTTTCCAGAAAGGATCCGTTCTTGGCAACAAAGATCTTGCCCTCGGATCTTAAGTAGAAGGTATACCCAATGGTTTCCTTAGGGTATCCTATGAAGACGCATTTTTCCGACTTGGGTTCGAGCTTTTCAGGTTGAAGTTTCTTGACATAAGCATCGCATCCCCAAACTTTTAGAAACGACAGCTTAGGTTACTTCCCAAACCATAATTCATACGGTGTCGTCTCAACGGATTTAGACGGTGCCCTATTTAAAATGAATGTAGCTGTCTCTAGAGCGTATCCCCAAAATGATAGTGGTAAATCGGTAAGAGACATCATAGACCGCACCATATCTAATAGAGTGCGATTACGACGTTCAGACACACCGTTACGCTGAGGTGTTCCAGGCGGTGTGAGTTGTGAAACGATTCCACATTTCCTTAAGTGTGTACCAAATTCGTGACTTAAGTATTCTCCTCCACGATCTGATCGTAGGAATTTTATCTTTCGGTCACGTTGATTCTCTACCTCATTCTGAAATTCCTTGAACTTTTCAAAGGTCTCAGACTTGTGTTTCATTAAGTAGACATACCCATATCTACTCAAGTCATCAGTGAGAGTGAGAACATAACGATATCCTCCGCGAGCCTCAACACTCATTGGACCGCACACATCGGTATGTATGATTTCCAACAAGTTGGTTGCTCGCTCCATTGTTCTGGAGAACGGAGTCTTGGTCATCTTGCCCATGAGGCATGGTTCGCATGTGTCAAATGATTCATAATCGAGAAACTCTAAAAGTCCATCAGCATGGAGCTTCTTCATGCGCTTGACACCAATGTGACCAAGGCGGCAGTGCCACAAATATGTGGGACTATCTTTATCAACTTTACATCTTTTGGTATTCACACTATGAATATGTGTAGTATTACGCTCGAGATTCATTAAGAATAAACCATTAACCATCGGAGCATGACCATAAAACATATCTGTCATATAAATCGAACAACCATTATTCTCAGACTTAAATGAGTAGCCATCTCGTATTAAACGAGATCCAGATACAATGTTCATGCTCAAACTTGGCACTAAATAACAATTATTAAGGTTCAAAACTAATCCCGTGGGTAAATGTAGAGGTAGCGTGCCGACGGCGATCACATCGACTCTGGAACCATTCCCGACGCGCATCCTCACCTCGTCCTTCGCTAGTCTCCGCTTATTCCGCAGCCCCTGCTGTGAGTTACAAATATGAGCAACGGCACCGGTATCAAATACCCAGGAGTTAATACGAGTACTGGTAAGGTACACATCAATTACATGTATATCAAATATACCTTTAGTGTTGCCGGCCTTCTTATCCGCTAAGTATTTGGGGCAGTTCCGCTTCCAGTGACCCTTCCCCTTGCAATAAAAGCACTCAGTCTCAGGCTTGGGTCCATTCTTTGACTTCTTCCCGGCAACTGGCTTACCGGGCGCGGCAACCTCCTTGCCGTCCTTCTTGATGTTCTTCTTACCCTTGCCCTTCTTGAACTTAGTGGTCTTATTGACCATCAACACTTGATGTTCTTTCTTGATTTCAACCTCTGCTAACTTCAGCATGGAAAATACTTCAGGAATGGTCTTTACCATCCCCTGCATATTGTAGTTCATCACAAAGCTCTTGTAGCTTGGTGGGAGCGACTGAAGGATTCTGTCAATGACTGCCTCATCAGGGAGGTTAATATTCAGCTGGGTCATACGGTTGTGCAACCCAGACATCTTGAGTATGTGCTCACTGACAGAACTATTTTCCTCCATCTTACAACTATAGAACTTGTCGGAGATGTCATATCTCTCGACCCGGGCGTGAGCTTGGAAAACTAGTTTCAGCTCCTCGAACATCTCATATGCTCCGTGATGCTCAAAAAGCTTTTGGAGCCCCGGTTCTAAGCTGTAAAGCATGCCGCACTGAACGAGGGAGTAATCATCAGCACGAGACTGCCAAGCATTCATAATGTCTTGGTTCTCTAGGACGGGAGCGTCACCTAGCGGTCCTTCTAGGACATATTGTTTCCTGGCAGCTATGAGGATGATCCTCAGGTTCCGGACCCAGTCCGTATAGTTGCTGCCATCATCTTTCAGCTTGGTTTTCTCTAGGAACGCGTTGAAGTTCAAGTTGACATGAGCGTTGGCCATTTGATCTACAAGACATATTTGCAAAAGGTTTTAGACTAAGTTCATGATAATTAAGTTCATCTAATCAAATTATTGAATGAACTCCCACTCAGATTTGACATCCCTCTAGTCATCTAAGTGTTACACGATCCGAGTCGACCAGGCCGTGTCCGATCATCACATGAGACGGACTAGTCATCGTCGGTGAACATTCTCATGTTGATCGTATCTTCCATACGACTCGTGTTCGACCTTTCGATCTCCGTGTTCCGAGGCCATGTATGTACATGCTAGGCTCGTCAAGTTAACCCTAAGTGTTTTGCATGTGTAAAACTGTCTTACACCCGTTGTATGTGAACGTAAGGATCTATCACACCCGATCATCACGTGGTGCTTCGAAACGACGAACTTTAGCAACGGTGCACAGTTAGGGGAGAACACTTCTTGAAATTGTTGTAAGGGATCATCTTATTTACTACCGTCGTTCTAAGTAAACAAGATGCATAAAACATAATAAACATCACATGCAATTATATAAAGTAGTGACATGATATGGCCAATATCATATAGCTCCTTTGATCTTCATCTTCGGGGCTCCATGATCATCTTGTCACCGGCATGACACCATGATCTCCATCATCATGATCTCCATCATCGTGTCTTCATGAAGTTGTCACGCCAACGACTACTTCTACTTCTATGACTAATGCGTTTAGCAAATAAAGTAAAGTAGTTTACATGGCGTTCTTCAATGACACGCAGGTCATACAAAATAAAGACAACTCCTATGGCTCCTGCCGGTTGTCATACTCATCGACATGCAAGTCGTGATTCCTATTACAAGAACATGATCTCATACATCACAATATATCATTCATCATTCATCACAACTTCTGGCCATATCACATCACATGACAATTGCTGCAAAAACAAGTTAGACGTCCTTTAATTATTGTTGCATCTTTTATGTGGCTGCAATTGGGTTCTAGCAAGAACGTTTTCTTACCTACGAATAACCATAATGTGATCTTGTCAACTTCTATTTACCCTTCATAAGGACCCTTTTCATCGAATCCGCTTCAACTAAAGTGGGAGAGACAGACACCCGCCAGCCACCTTATGCAACTAGTGCATGTTAGTCGGTGGAACCGGTCTCACGTAAGCGTACGTGTAAGGTTGGTCCGGGCCGCTTCATCCCACAATACCGCTGAAGCAAGATAAGACTAGTAACGGCAAGCAAGTTGACAAGATCTACGCCCACAACAAAATTGTGTTCTACTCGTGCAATAGAGAACTACGCATAGACCTAGCTCATGATGCCACTGTTGGGGAACGTTGCAGAAAATTAAAAATTTTCCTACGGTTTCACCAAGATCCATCTATGAGTTCATCTAAGCAACGAGTCAAGGGGAAGAGTTTGCATCTACATACCACTTGTAGATCGAGTGCGGAAGCGTTCAAGGGGATGGTGATGATGGAGTCGTACTCGACGTGATTCGGATCACCGATGACCAAGTGCTGAACGGACAGCACCTCCGCGTTCAACACACGTACGGTACGGGCGACGTCTCCTCCGTCTTGATCCAGCAAGGAGGAAGGAGAGGTTGAGGAAGGCAGCTCCAACGGCAGCACGACGGCGTGGTGTAGTTGGTGCAGAAGTACTCCGACAGGGCTTCGCCAAGCACGTACGGAGGAGGAGAGGTGTTGGGGAGGGGAGGGACTGCGCCTTGAGTTGTGTACAGCAGCCCTCCCCTCACCCCTCTATATATAGGAGGAGAGGGGAAAGGGGGCCGGCCCTCTAGGGGAAACCCTAGAGGGGGGCGGCGGCCAAAGGGAGAGGGAAAAGGGTTGGCTTGCCCCCCAAGCTAGGGGCGCCCCCTTTAGGGTTTCCCCTTCCCTTGCCCTAGCCACATGGGCCTAGGTGGGGAGGCGTGCCCAGCCCACTAGGGGCTGGCTCCCTCTCCCACACAGCCCATGTGCCCCCCCGGGAGGGGTGGCCCCACCCGGTGGACCCCCGGAACCCTTCCGGTGGCCTCGGTACAATACCGGTATGCCACCGAAACTTTCCGGTGTCCGTTTAACCACTTTCCTTATATAAATCTTTACCTCCGGACCATTTCGGAACTCCTCGTGACATCCGGGATCTCATCCGGGACTCCGAACAACATTCGGTAATCACATACTTGTCTTCCTGATAACCCTTGCGTCACCGAACCTTAAGTGTGTAGACCCTACGGGTTCGGGAGACATGCAGACATGACCGAGACGACCTCAGGTCAATAACCAACAGTGAGATCTGGATACCCATGTTGGCTCCCACATGCTCCTCGATGTTGTCATCGGATGAACCACGATGTCAAGGGTTCAAGCAACCCCGTATACTATTCCCTTTGTCAGACGGTATGTTACTTGCCCGAGACTCGATCGTCGGTATCCCAATACCTCTTTCAGTCTTGTTACCGGCAAGTCACTTTACTCATACCGTAATGCATGATCCCGTGACCAGACACTTGGCCACCTTGAGCTCATTATGATGATGCACTACCGAGTGGGCCCAGTGATACCTCTCCGTAACACGGAGTGAAAAATCCCAGTCTCGATCCGTGTCAACCCAACAGACACTTTCGGAGATACCTGTAATGCACCTTTATAGTCACCCAGTTACGTTGTGACGTTTGGTACACCCAAAGCACTCCTACGGTATCCGGGAGTTACACGATCTCATGGTCTAAGGAAGAGATACTTGACATTGAAAGCTCTAGCAAACGAACTAACCGACCTTTGTGCTATGCTTAGGATTGGGTCTTGTCCATCACATCATTCTCCTAATGATGTGATCCCGTTATCAACGACATCCAATGTCCATAGCCAGGAAACCATGACTATCTATTGATCACAACGAGCCAGTCAACTAGAGGCTCACTAGGGACATATTGAGGTCTATGTATTCACACGTGTATTATGATTTCCGGATAATACAGTTATAGCATGAATAAAAGACAACTATCATGAACAAAGAAATATAATAATAATCCTTTTATTATTGCCTCTAGGGCATATTTCCAACAAGGACGTCATTGAGCTGAACATGTGCTGAACGCGGAGGTGCCGTACATTCGGTACTTGACCGGGACGTATCGTGAAGGTGTACGACTACATTAACCGCGTTGATAAACGCTTCCGCTTAGCGATCTTCAAGGGTAAGAAGATGCTCTCCCCCTCTTGTAGCTATGTATCTCCATGGATAGATCTTGCGTGTGCGTAGAAAAATTGTTGTTTTCCATGCAACGTTCCCCAACAGTCTCTTACAAACATGGAGTCATATGCCCTTTGTACGCTAACAAGCCCTGTGAATAGAATATAATGTGCTCATGACCTTTGTATGCTACAATAATTAAGTAGTCGTATATGCTCTCTAATCTATTTGTCTACTTTGGCTAAGTTTGATGGGTAGTTCTTCAGAGGGAGTTGTGTGCGGTAGTGGGTTCAATCTTGCGGTGATCCATCCCATTGACAAAACATGCACGTATTGTATTGTTGCTACTAAGGATAAATGATGGTTTCTTTATAACACTTGAATGACTGTTTTGTTGTCTACATTATGTCATATTGCTTATTGCAGTACTCTGTTTATTATGAACCTAATACCTCAAGATGCATGTTGGATAGCGGTCTTTAGGTGGAGTATTAGTTGTAGATGCAGTTGGATAACGACCTACATATCATGGACTTAATGTCTATATGAGATTATGCCATGAATGATCATAGTCATAAAAATAAATATTGCAATTTAATCACGGCCCAACTATAATTTGTTCACCACAACACATTTATCTTGCTTGGAGCTAGTGAAACTAGCATCCCTGGGTCTATCTTTTTAATTGTATACACCATTAAAATTACTTTTCTCATTGTTTCGTATTTATTATTTACCCATTTATCACTTTGTATTATACCATACAATTTATTATTATAACTAGCAAGACAATAAGCTTGACAACTTCTTGAAACGTTGGGGGCAAGATTATTTTGTGTTTGGTGTGCAAGTACTGAGGATTGAGGTCGCAAAAGAAATTCCTGCTGGTTCAATAAACTTTGGTTGTCAATCAAGGGAAATACTTATTGCTAAGTTACTTCACCCTTACACTTGCACTACAAAAAAAATACACTTCCGTGATGATACGTGTTTGTCACAGTAGGTCGCGTTTTCTGTCATGCATGTACATCCATGACGATTTTATGACAGAATCAAGATAGTCATACCTGTGCTGTCATAGAAGTGTTCCATGACATTACCAAAATTATCATCACGGAAGTGTCCACTTCCATGACGATAAATCGCGCGTCACAGAAGTGCTTTCATCAAGGGTGACCGACACGTGGCATCCACCGTAACAGAACGCCGTTAAGCTATCGGGTCGGGTTTTGGATCCGATAACCCGTTAACAGCCCCGACCAATGGGGATTTTCCACGTGTAAAATCATCATTGGCTGGAGGAAACACATGTCGGCTCATCGCCTGGACAGATGTCATCCACTCATTGGACAGAAGGCGCCTATGATACGTCGACACGTGGCACGACCCAACAGCGGCCCATTCCTGTGAAAAGGTCGGCCTGTTTGACTTGGTCAAAAGGTGGTGGGCCGGCCCATGGAAAGCCTGTTAACGGCCTGTTTGCATATAGCCCATTTACAGCCCGCTAACCCAAGGCCTGTTACGCCCTATTCAAATTAGGCCCAGTAGCATCATCTGGGCCATCCAATATGACTCCAGCCCGTTTTCACTTCTGGCCCATGTATGGCCCATGACGTCTTTCGGCCCATATGAGGCCCTATGTAACTCTTGGCCTATTAACGGCCCGTGGTGAAACTGGCCCATAATGAACAGTGTATCACTTTACACCCATTAACGGCACGTGGTGAAACTGGCCCATAAAGAACAGTGTATCACTTTATACCCATTAACGGGCCGTTATTTCGTTGGGCCGTTTCCAGCCCATGTTATCTTTCGTCCTTCTCAGAGCCCATTTATTCTTGGGCTATTTTCCAGCATTCTTTTACTTACGGCCCGTTACTGTCATTTTTTGCTTGTGGGCCAAATTCAACCCGTGGTTATAGTCGGCCCGTTTGTGGTCCGTTAATACGTTGGGCCGTTTTCATAGCGTCATCAAATACGGCCTATTAACGATGGCCCATTATGGTCGGCCCATGAACGGACGATTCCAACTCTAGCCTGTTTACGACTAGAATGCGGTCTGTTTGGCCCATGTTTGGCCAATCGATCATACGGCCCGTATAAGGCCCATTGATGATACGGCCCGTAGAAGGCCCATTGATGATACGGCCTGTAGAAGGCCCATTGTTTCTACAGCCCGTAGAAGGCCCATTGTTTCTACGGCCCGTAGAAGGCCCACTGTTTATACGGCCCGTAGAAGGCCCACTGTTTCTATGGCCCGTAGGAGGCCCAGTGTCACTACAGTAAATATTAGCCCATGGTTATTGTGGCCTAGTTTTAAAAATAGGTTATTGCAGCCACTAGCAAACCGCAGAAAAAGAACTAGAGTGACTACAAGCAAACAAATAAAGAAGACAACAAGGAAATAAATAAGCAAGCAACTTACACTAGGCTATCACGGCTATTACACATATTACATCCACTGGGCATCAAAGTTCACCACCAGTGCAAATATAGGGAACACAACAGCATATAAACGTCGCAGCAAAACAAGTCCAGAACTGAAACCACTTCAGAAGAGCTCAAGAAACAATATCCTGGGTACCCATAATGCTGGCAAGATGCTTAGCAAGCTTATTAACTTTCTCTTGTTTGGCGCTTAAGTCCTCCAGCGCTTGCTGTTGCACCAGAAAGTATGCATCTGAATTCTGCAGGGACTTCCTCAGTCCTTCGGCTTCCTATCGCATAACATCGGATCGATGTCTTTCAACTTGAAGTTGAGACTCAAGAAGCCGGACTGATTCAGGTAACGAGTTCGAAGAGCTGGTGCCACCAATGGTAGCCAGTAACTCGAACACTACATCAAGACAGGACTTTGGGGTTGTCTCAGTGTCTTCAATATAGTTTTTATCATCTTTCTTGGAGACCAACAGGGATGTCTCACTATCTTGAACCTTATCTGCATTACTTCCTTTACCATTGCATAACAGGGTACTCTTCTCCAATATTTTATCCGTGTTCTAAAAGAGAAACAAACAAACACATCTCAGGTTTACAATGTAGTATATGAAACTCATTTTGGTAAAACAGTTCAGTAGTAAGGTGGACATGATAACAGCATGAAACAAACATATATCTATGTAGTATGGTCACTGTATGGTTTATATCATTCTAGTTTATGTTGCCAAATCAAGATAGATATAGTTCGAATCATATCTATTTAAGACAAAGCAGCATAGACAGAATATAAGTGTGGGAAACTACACAGCAATAACAACACTTGTAATGTGCATGGCATGAGAACATAACTATTTATTCAATTGAAACTGAAATCAACATAGAGCAAGTTACAACAGCAAACAGCCAAACACGTTGAAGAAACAGGTTTAAAACATACCTGTTGCGCCATTGGAGTTTCAATTGCATCCTTCAAATTTGAAATTAGTTGGTATCAGTAAATACAGTGATGCAAGAGCAAAGTAGTATGAACCATAGCTACGGAAGCTGACCCGAGAACAATTCTTCTTCTGCTTTAAGCGTTGACTTCGGGTTCGGAGTGGTGGTCCTCGTGATTTGGGCACTGCAGTTGCCTTACTAACTGCTCGTGTTTGGGTGCTCTGTGGTGGAGACGGTGCTGTGTCAACGGGAACTGGGTGTCTATCTGCTGGGGTTGGGGTTAGAAGGGGTGTAGCTGGTTCTCTGTCCAACTGGGTAGGGGTACAATCTGCATGAGTGTGGGTTATGTGTGGTGGGGCTGATTCTTGGGCAAGTACAACCATGGTTCTATCTGCATCGACAGGTAGCACGATCTTTTCTGAAGACCGTGTTTTTACCCCCACAGATACCGCCATCACTCCCTCCAATTGAAATGGATGATAAACAAGAAAAGTAATTGAATGTACATACATTGTAAGATAGACAGGTGCAATGGATAGTAGGGAAGAAAACAGGGCATGAAATAATTCACATTTATGTTGTCTAAGCAAACAAAATAGCAGGACATAATTTCACATATATGATGGCTAATTAAACAGGATAGCATGACACAATTTCACATGTAGGATGGCTAACTAAACAGGATAGAATGACATACTTCAGAATATGATGACTATGTAAATAGGATGACATGATATAACTATACGATGTGTCTATTAAAGTGGTTGGCATGCCATAAATCACAAACATGTCGTCGATAGAAACATGATGGCATGATATAATTCACGGATAGAATGACATAATTTAAAATATGATGACTATGTAAACATGATGAGATGATATAACTATATTATGTCTTTAGAAAATGGGTTGGCATGCCGTAATTCAGATACATGCTGTCTATGTAAACATCATGGCGTGACATAATTCAAATATATGATTTATATACTAAGGAAGTGAGCAGAGGGCAATCACATATATGATGTGTCAACTAAGGAGATGGCATTCAATATTGTGTATATGATGTAAAAAAAGCATTGCAATAAAACATATGCATTATATGAGTAATATAACCCTGCCAAGTTTGAGCATACACCTCAGGGGGATAATAGGACTGGTCATCTGCCTCTGAATCCTCCTCTGAAGAGCTATCTGTAACCAGCAAGATATCTGCTTCAGAAGGTAGCATTGTCTGCTCTGAAGACCTTGTTTTCACTCCAGATTTCTCCATCACCAATTCAAATGGCTGATGCACAGGAAGAGCAGTTGAATATACAAACATTGTCGGCAAAAGCAATGAGAAATACAAAAAAGGGACGGCATGATATAATTCACATATATGACGCTTGCCTAAACAGCATGGCATTGCATAATTCACATACATAATGCCTTACAACAAGATAACATTGCATAATTCACATATATAATGTCTTGCAACAAGATGGCATTGCATAATTCACATATATGGTAATTAAACACTAAACAGGTGGCATTCACACAAAGCATGTCTAAACTAAGCAAATGACATAGCAATGCAAGATACCGTACGCACGATATGAGCAACATAACCCTGCCAAGTTAGGGCATGCACCTCGGGGGGGGGGGGGAATATGACTAGTCATCTGTCTTTGAATCCTCCTCTGAGGAGCTATCGGTAACCAGCAAGACATGCGCTTCGTCAGATAGCATTGTCTGCTCTGAAGACCTTGTTTCCACTCTAGATTTTTCCATGACCATGCCGAATGGCTGATGCATAGGAAGAGTAATTGAATGTACTAAAATTGTTGAGAAATTTAACACGTAATAAAAAATGATGGCATGATATAATTCACATATAAGATGACTGGCTAACCAGGGTGGCATTGCAAAATTCACATATATGATGCCTGGCTAGACAAGATGGCATTGCATGATTCACATATACGATAAAGAAACTAAACAAATGGCATTGACACAAAGCATGTCTAAACTAAGCAGATGACATCTTTAATGTATATAGTAAGCAATGCAAGGCACCATATGCATGATATTACCAACATCGGCATGCCAAGTTAGAGCGAAGACCTCATGGGGTAAATAGGAGTGGTCTTCTCCTTCTGAATCCCCCTTAGAACAGTTATCTTCCTCTTGATTACGATCCGAAATGGGTGGAGGGGGGCTGCCTTTGCACCCACCATGGAACGACGTCTGCATGAAATTTTATTGCCACGCAAGGCTCGTCTCTTTTGCTCTACATGGTCAGTTCCATTGTGTACAATAACTGGCATGCATAGGAATAAAACATAGTGAGATTATGTAAGGAGTGCATGCACAAATCCAGAGTGATGGTAGCAAACTGTGGATAGACCCCAAACCAATGATAGCATGCAGAAAATAGCTTTAGTTAAAAAATACAGATAATGGCTCCTTTAATGTTTGTTTGCACCCAACATGAAACTCATAGTAGACACCGGAGATTAACCAGATAGTAGACATACAATACTGATTGCTGCCCCAATATGTACCCCACAACCATTTAAAAACTCAAGTTTTAGCATTAGTTTGGACCTGACTCAGAGTCTAATAGGTGAACACGACGATGATGTAGCATGTCATCATATTAAGCGATGCATAACGTAAGTAGACACGGAAGAGTGCGACCTCTCTTGCGGACCCGTGTAGTCCTCAAGGTCATCTGCTCAATTGATGATGGTAATGCAGTTGTCGTGGCTGCCGGCGGTGGGGAAGAAGATCTGAGGCGGCGAAAGACAGTCTGGAGAGCGGATCTCTGCTGTGGTGAACCCTTCCGTCGTTGGAGCAGCTGAGCTGGGGTGGAACACAGCGCCGCAGGAGCAGGACAAACCACACAAGGTTTTCTTTGACACATATCTGTAACAGAAGTAATTGAGTAAGGGCTTGTTTGAATTTGAGGATTCTAATAATGCAGGGATAGGAAATAGATAGGAATAGGATAGGAATGCACGTACGAAACAGAGAATTTAAAAACACAGGATTTCTGCCAATCTGGGTGTTTGATTCACAACAATTGGAAGATCATAGGATGCAAAAAAGCATGGTGAGATTAAGTCAAACCACAAGAAAATGTACGGTTATAATGCTATTATGCTACTATCTCTTAGTCTTGTGCTCGATGAATAGGAATATGAAAAGGAGGAGAAGTGGAAATTAGAATTCCTACGGTTTTTCTTTCAAGAAGACAGTAAAGGAACAAATCCTACAGTTTTCCTTTGCTCCATTCCTTTGCACCAAATTCATGAAAAGTAGTACCATAGGAAACTTTCCAATTCTGATGTTTTTCATTCACTTTTCCTTTCAAGCACTGGCAATTCTAGTAGGCAGGCTTGAGCAAGGAAAATCCTACACTAAAAAAATGTTTTGTGCTACTTCTATTACTTTGGACCCAGGCCACTGCCATACTAGCTCAACTCCCAGGCCCATCGACAAATGCACAGCTCAAACACGCAGAGATAAATAATGATGGCGTTCAAGAGAGTCTATCACGGATAGCTAAGTTGCCTGGTACCTCACTGCTTGTCATATAGTAGGATAAAATAATCATATTTCCCGTTACTACGAGTGCTCAGTGGATAATATATATAACATGTAGAGTAAAAAAGAGATGCAACAAGTGTACAACCTCTTTGGCGAAGCCATGTCGATCTCAGCGTGATTGGGTTAGCTGGTGAGGATGCTCTGACTGACTTGGCTGTCGAAGGAGGGGAAGAAGATCTTAGGCGTCTGGAGATGGAGCCCGAGGTACTGCTCCGCTGTGATGGAGGGTTTCGTCATTGGAGCAGCTCCGGTGAGTTGTACGACGCCGAGGCTGAAGCAGGACAAGAGAGACAACGAACAATGTTAACCTGAGTGGAATTCTAACAACATCTCCAATACATGACGTAAAATACGTAACCACAAAGTGCTAGATGTAAAATACATCAGCCGCTCATCTCTAAACTTAACTGTCGAAACTAAATTTAATTATCGAAACTGAACTTAACTGTCAAAACTGAAATTAACTGTCGAAACTGAATTTTGCTGTCGAAACTAAACGCACTAGCAAGGTGAGGCTACACGTCGGTCGACTGACTTTTTCATCTCTGGTCAGTCGATTTTGCAGCCGTTGGATACGAAATCAAGGGCCCGCGGTTCATCTTCAACCTCCATCCCCCTGAGCCGCCAGCCACCACCGGCCAAACAGCAGCCCCCCGCCGCCTGCGGCCGGCGGTGCGATGCCCTGCCCGCCCCGAAAACACTCCCCACCACCGGTCCACCACCGCACCAGCCATCCCTCTAGGGCCCCCCGTGCCGAGCTTTTTCTCCAGCGATCCCCATTCCACCGCCCCGCCAACGCCCCGCCACCGCCGGCGACCACCGCCCCTATCCTGAACCCTAAGACAGATAGTGTGGTACCTCCTCGGCGAGCCCCCCTCCCCGCTATGGCTGGTTCTTCCTTC
>NC_041388.1:416024544-416094282 GCF_002162155.2 Triticum dicoccoides | reverse complement strand
CCCTGAAAATTGACTGACCCAAAAGTCGATTCAGTCGACTGAAGTGTAGCTAAATCAGAGCAGCATCGCAAGCAAGAGTAAGAGCGAGAGCAGAAGCGCGAGCAAGAGCAATAGCAAGAGCAGACCAGGCAGGGGACCGAGAGCAAGAGTAGAGCAGCAGCGTGAGCGAGAGCTAAAGCAGCAGCAGCTCATACTGATGTGGACGCCGCCGCCGAGGGAGCGACGCCATGGAGGAAGTGGCCAGCGACGCCGCCGTGGATGGAGCCGCGCCATGTCGGCTCAGGACCGAGCGCCAGCACCGTGAGATCGAATCAAGAAGAAAATGTGGTGATTAGTGTACAACCTCTTTGGTGGCGCCGATTAGGCCGTAGCTTCATCCGAGGAAACGGTGATGATGATGCTCTTCCGGTGGTGCAGGTGAAGACAGCGGTGTGGGAATGGAGGTGGCGCGAAATATGAGGGGAACGTCAGGGCGGGGTGGCTGAACCGGCGGGACGATGAGATTGACGACGGATCCTCATCTGGTACGTTGGATGAGGGATGTCGAGGTGTTGCTGTGGAGGACGTCATCGGGGAAGAGGCTCCGGCTGGGTGGCGGACGGAGCAGGGTGTGGGGTTTCGTCGCGGGTTTTCGCGGCCTCGATGTATGAATGGGTGGGCGGATGGGATGGCAGTGGGGAACCATGGCTTAGAGACGCGCTTGTTCGAAATGTGGGGTAAGTTATGAAAGTACCCCCACTAATTTGAGGCGGTTCTTTCGGTTCAGGGGTACCACGGGCATTTCGCGTGTCGGGATGTCATAGGAGGTGGGAGTTTTCACACGCGTTGTAATTTTGGAATAGCAAGGTGTGGGTTGAGATGGAGGGAGTTGTCGGAACACAACGAGACAAAGATATATCTTAAATATTTCGGGCTAACAAGGCGCGGGTTGAAGAGGCGGGAGTTTCACAACACGATAGACAGAGACGCTAGCTTGAATTTTCGGCATAACAAGGCACGGCTTGAAATTTCGGAAGAACAAGCTTAACGTGTACCCAAAAAAAGAAGACAATTTGCACCTCAACACGCACAACACACACATAAACACCATTTAGACTAGAGTAAGGTACACGTGCATTGCACGCATGAGATTTGGCAACCAAATTATGAATAAATACCACACTATAGCATGGAAGCTTTGAGTCATATATGCATGATGTAGATGTTCGTTTAATTCTTATAGTTCATTTCATTCAAAATCATCTAGTTTTGATAAGAAAGCTAATTCATGGAATTGTTAGTCGTAAGACATAAAGTAAAAACAAATAATGGCAAATCATGTATAAAAACATTTGGGCAATTCTGATACGGAAGATTCTAGAACAAATAAGAAGTGCTTGTGTTTTGATGTTTGTGCATTATGCTTAAGTTCAACCATGGAGTCTTCTAGATTATACATGTGGCAAAATCTGGTGGAATCTAGATGATATCCAACGGCCAGTAGTGCTCAAATTTGCCATCTTTGGACCATCGGATTCGCCTTATCCAACGACCATCTTTCAAAGTTAAAGTTACCCGCACACAATATAAAAAATATAATATATAATATATATAGGGGTATAGATATAGATATGTGATGCAAAAGCCGCCCATCATCTCCAATTAGAATAGTGTGTCTGAGGGAGTCCTGGATTAGGGGGTCTCCGGACAGCCGGACTATCTCCATTGGCCGGACTGTTAGACTATGAAGATACAAGATTGAAGACTTCGTCTCGTGTCCGGATGGGACTCTACTTGGCATGGAAGGTAAGCTAGGCAATACGGATATGATATCTCCTCCTTTGTAACCGACCTTGTGTAACCCTAACCCTCTCCGGTGTCTATATAAACCGGAGGGTTTTAGTCCGTAGGACACAACAACTACAACATACAATCATACCATAGGCTAGCTTCTAGGGTTTAGCCTCTCCGATCTCGTGGTAGATCTACTCTTGTACTACCCATATCATCAATATTAATCAAGCAGGACGTAGGGTTTTACCTCCATCAAGAGGGCCCGAACCTGGGTAAAACATTGTGTCCCCTGCCTCCTGTTACCATCCGCCTTAGATGCACAGTTCAGGACCCCCTACCCGAGATCCGCCAGTTTTGACACCGACATTGGTGCTTTCATTGAGAGTTCCTCTGTGTCGTCGCTGTTAGGCTTGATGGCTCCAACTATCATCGATAGCGATGCAGTCCAGGGTGAGACTTTTCTCCCCGGATAGATCTTCTGTTCTGCGGCTTTGCACTGCGGGCTAATTAACTTGGCCATCTGGAGCAGACCGAAAGTTACGCCCCTGGCCATCAGGTGAGGTTTGGAAGCTTAAACTACACGGCCGATATCCGTGGAGACTTGATCTTCGACGGATTCGAGCCTCTGCCTTGTGCATCACGTGGTCACGATGAGTACGATTTAGCTCTACCATCGGATAGTGTTCAAGAGATCGCACAGGTAGCCACTCCGACCCTCAATTCGGAGCCAGTTGTGCCGTCCATGGACGGGTGGATGGACCTCGCCATGGAGGCCTTACCCTCAACGGCAATCGAGCCAAACATCGACCTTACCTTACACGAGAGCTGTGTTATTAAACTACTGGATCCTTTTTCGGCCATGGACTCCGAACCGCCTGCGCCCATTCCTATCGAATCCGATTGGGCGCCGATCATGGAGTTTACCTCCGCGGATATTTTTCAGCACTTGCCCGTTGGCGACATACTGAACTCATTAAGGTCTCTCTCCTTGTCAGGAGGATCCTGGCCGAACTATGTCCTGTAGGACTGGGATGCGGACGATGAAGAAATTCGCAGCCCACCCACCACCCACTTAGTAGCCACTGTCGATGAATTAACCGACATGCTCGACTTCAACTCCGAAGACATCGATGGTATGGACGATGATGCGGGAGACGAAGAGGAACCACTGCCCACAGGGCACTGGACAGCCACCTCATCATACGATATATACATGGTGGATACACCCAAAGAAGGCAGTGGCGACGAGATAGCGGAGGATGACCCCTCCAAGAAGCAACCCAAGACGTCAGCGGCACCGCTCTAAGTCCCGCCAAAGCAAAAGTGGTGATACCGGCACAGGAGATAATAACACTCCGGATAGTGCCGAAGACAATAACAATCCCCTCCAGCAAGATTTAGAGCAGGAGGATGGAGGAGCCAGCCCTCCTGAGAGAGCGGCAGATGGAGAGGAGGAGGATGATAATTACATGACCCCCTTCGAAGACGAGGCAAGCCTCGGTGACGACGAATTTGCCGTGCCAGAGGATCCCATCAAACAAGAGCACTTCAAACACCGGCTTATAGCCACGACAAATAGCCTTAAGAAAAAGTAGCAGCAGCTTCAAGCTGATCAAGATCTGCTAGCTGACAGATGGACTGAAGTACTCGCGGCCGAGGAATATAAACTCGAGCGCCCCTCCAAGAGTTACCCAAAATGCAGGTTGCTACCCCGACTGGAGGAAGAAGCGTATGACGCGGCTGATCGGCCACCTCGTGGCCGCGATAGAGAGGCATTCCAGCCAAAAACTCAGCCTGCACCCCGACGCCATTCAAATAAAAAGGCATGGGGAGATACGCCAGACCTGCGAGACATATTGGAGGACAAAGCAAAGCATGCAAGATTGATCTACGGATCACGGGGGCGCGCCACTATGTGAGACGATAAACGTCATGCCGGATACAGTAAAAGTAAATCCGGTCGGGCCGAACACAGCGGGCAAGACCCATTCGAGCTGCGTCGCGATATAGCCCAATACAGAGGCGCCACACACCCCTTATGCTTCATAGATGAAGTAATGGATCATCAAATCCCAGAAGGTTTCAAACCTGTAAATATTGAATCATACGACGGCACAACAGATCCCGCGGTATGGATCGAGGATTTCCTCCTCCACATCCACATGGCCCGCGGTGATGACTTACGCGCCATCAAATACCTCCCACTAAAGCTCAAGGGACCAGCGCGGCATTGGCTTAATAGCTTGCCAGCAGATACCATTAGCTGTTGGGAAGATCTGGAAGCCGCATTCCTCGACAACTTTCAGGGCACTTATGTGCGGCCACCAGATGCCAATGACTTGAGCCACATAATTCAGCAGCCAGAAGAATCTTCCAGGCAATTCTGGACTCGGTTCCTAACAAAGAAAAATCAAATCGTCGACTGTCCGAATGCAGAGGCCCTAGCGGCTTTCAAACACAACATCCACGACGAATGGCTAGCCCGGCACCTTGGTCAGGAAAAGCTAAAATCTATGGCAGCCCTCATGACACTCATGACCCGCTTTTGTGCGGGAGAAGACAGCTGGCTGGCTCGCAGCAATAACATATCAAAGAACCATGGTACTTCGGATACCAAGGACGGCAATAGCAGGTCACGTCGCAACAAACATAAGCGCCGCATTAACAGCGATAATACCGAGGATACGACAATCAATGCCGGATTCAAAGGCTCTAAACCCAGTCAGCGGAAAAAGCCATTCAAACAAAGTACGTCGGGTCCGTCTAGCTTCGACCGTATACTCGATCGCTCGTGTCAAATACACGACACCCCAGAAAAGCCAGCCAATCACACCAACAGGGATTGTTGGATGTTCAAGCAGGCCGGCAAGTTAATTGCCGAAAACAAGGACAAGGGGCCGCATAGCGATGACGAGGAGGAGCCCCGGCAGCCACACACCAGAGGACATAAGAGGTTTCCCCCACAAGTGCGGACGGTGAACATGATATACGCAACCCACATCCCCAAGAGGGAGCGGAAGCATGCGCTCAGGGATGTATATGCATTGGAGCCAGTCGCCCCAAAGTTCAACCCATGGTCCTCCTATCCGATCACTTTTGATCGCAGGGACCATCCCACTAGTATCCGTCATGGCAGATTCGCCGCACTGGTTCTGGACCCAATCATTGACGGATTTCACCTCACTCGAGTCCTTATGGATGGCGACAGCAGCCTGAACCTGCTTTATCAGGACACAGTGTGCAAAATGGGTATAGACCCCTCAAGGATCAAACCCACAAAAACGACCTTTAAAGGCGTCATTCCAGGCGTAGAGGCCCATTGCACAGGCTCAATTACACTGGAAGTGGTCTTCGGATCCCCAGATAACTTCCGAAGCAAAGAGTTAATCTTCGATATAGTCCCATTCCGTAGTGGTTATCATGCACTGCTCGGGTGAACCGCATTTGCGAGATTCAATGTGGTACCGCATTATGCATACCTCAAGCTCAAGATGCCAGGACCTCGCGGGGTTATTACAGTCAATGGAAACACAGAGCGCTCTGTCCGAACAGAGGAGCACACTGCGGCCCTCGCAACAGAAGCGCAAATCAGCCCCTCAAGGCAATCCACCAGTTCGGTGTTTCAAGACCCGGACACCTTCAAGCGCGCTCGGAGCAATCGACAACTAGATCGCCTGACGCGATCTGAGCTCGCGTAGCAATGCGGCCCCCACCCCAGTCCCAGCTGAACGGTGAAACTCGTGCCACGTGTACATAATTACGCATTAAAAATACCATGGGCACAGGTGGGGAGGGGGGCACAACTGCGACACGCCCCAAGACGCGGCTTAAACCGCACTAGGGGCTTCCCGTTTGGTTATTTTTCTCTTTTTCAGGACCTTAATCTCTGGAAACCCTATCCGGCAGCACTATTGCCGAACAAATGATGCAGCAACCAAGGAGGTAAAAAGCTACGTCACACCATGGAATTCCCAGGTGGATTACAATAACGAGCGAAATATTTGATTTAATACTACTCCTCAGCTTGCCCTTGGAAGGGACATAGTCCCACTCTTTTCTTATTGCACTATCTGTATCATTCTGCTTTAACGCACCTTTTTGAATAAACAATGCATAACATCACGACTATTATTGCATTCTTGTTATATATATATGTGTTCATTAACGATGCCTTGCAACCGTACACTTTGGTACGGCCAATACACCAGGGGCTTACGTACCCCACAATATGGTGTGAAAAGTACGAACACTTTCACAAGTGCGGCACCCCAAACTTATAGCATTATATGCATCAGCTCCGAATCATGTCTTTGGTCAAATGTTTGGTTTGCCCGGCTCCTATGTTTTGGTACCTTACGTTCCGCTCTATCGGCTAAGGTAGCGCTAGGAGAACTACTGCGATTGTGCCCCGGTTCTGCTGGGCTTAGCACCTCAGTAGAGAAAGATAAAACTGACTGTCATGATAAGGCGAGAGACTAGTCGCTGTTCGGCAAGGTTTTCGAGTCCCTAAAGACTTATGCCGCTTAGAGCGAGGGGCCGGCCCTGTCCGGCTTAAAGGCGTGTATCGCACCCCGAATTCGGCCTTCCGAATACTAGGGGCTTCGCCGAAATTTAAAATTATAGAATTCTATGGCTAAGTGAGAGTGATAAATCATTATTAGTCCGGTTGCCTTATTCGTTGTGCTGAGCACCTCCCTCGAAGGACCCAAACATTGGAACAAGAGTGCTCAGGTTTATCCCGAACACCCCAGCACTCGTGGCATGGGGGCAGAAGCCGAGGATTAGCCATCTCTCAGATTGGATAAACAACCAAACAGAAGGTAATATTTTAAATTCACACAAGCGTTGCATAGCGCATATGAAACAAGTTTTCATCACACAGGATCACACGAGCAAGTTTACTCAAATATTACATCCTTGGAACATTCGTCCGCTACAAGACGGGCACCCTTCAGGACACCCTCATAATAAATTTCGAGGGTGCGATGCTCCTTGCCCTGCGGCGGCCCTTCCTTGATCAGCTTCACAGCGTCTAGCTTGACCCACTGCACCTTCACACAGGCGAAAGCCCGACGTGCACCTTCGATGCAGACGGACCGCTTGACGACCTTCAGCCATGGGCAGGCATCCACAAGCCGCCTCACCAGGCTGAAGTAGCTGTTCGGAAGGGCGTCGCCAGGCCACAGCCGGACTATAAGGCCCTTCATGGCCTGTTCGGCCGCCTTGTGCAGCTCGACCAACTGCTTTAGCTGGTCGCTCAAAGGCATCGGGTGTTCGGTCTCAGTACACTAAGACCAGAACAGCTTCTCCGTTGAGCTTCCATCCTCGGCCTGGTAAAACTGTGCGGCATCCGACACGCTGCGGGGCAAATCTGGGAATGCTCCTGGAGAGCTCCGAATTTGGGTAAGTAATCGGTAATTTACTTTTACATGCTTGCTTTGCATATAGAATGTCTTACCCGCCACTATTTTCTTCATCGCATCCATCTCCTGGAGGGCCTTTTGGGCTTCGGCCTTGGCACTTTTTGCGCTCTCGAGGGCCGCGGCAAGCTCAGACTCTCGCATCTTCGAGTCAAGCTCCAACGCCTCGTGCTTCGTCACGAGAGCCTGGAGCTCTTGCTGCACCTCGCCCACACGAGCCTCTTGTTTTTCCCGCTCGGTGCGCTCCTTGGCCGCTTTATCTTTGGCCTTGGTTAGCGCTTGCTTCAGGGTTGCCACCTCGGTCGTGGCCCCTGGCAAATATACGATGATCCTGTCATTTTGCAATCGCGTCTTCTTTTATATATATACATATCTATAGACAGGGTATTACTTACCCTTGTTCTCCTCGAGCTGCCTCTTGGCAAGGCCGAGCTCTTTCTTGGACCCCTCGAGGTTCTGCTTCAGTACGGCGACCTCCGCAGTCAGTGCGGCGGATGCCAGCAGCGAGGCCTGCATACGCATATTGACATACTTATATTAGACTCCTGCGATATTATTTGATCCTCTGTTCGACTTTGCTTTGTGAACACCGAACAAAGCATCAGGGGCTACTGTCTATGTGGTAATATTTTTCCTATATTTTAACACTTACCTCTAAGCCTGTTAGAAGGCTGGCATAGGCTTCAGTCAATCCGCTCTTGGCGGACTGAACCTTCCGGACCACCGCACTCATAATAGTACGGTGCTCCCCATCGATGGAAGCGCCGCGAAGCGCTTCCAGCAGATTGTCCGGTGCCTCTGGATGGTCAGAGTTCACCGTCACAGGCGTCTTGCCCCTCTTAGAAGGAGGTCGCCTTCCCGAGTCCGGAACCGCTGAAGGTTCTGGCGCGGTGTTTGGCTGAGGGCCGAACTTGGGGCCCTCAGGGGCCTTGTCCCCTCGGCTCCCGGAGTCCGGGAGGCCGCCTTGAGGTGCCTCCGGGACCGTCTCCCCTCGACCCGGTGCCTCGTGAGACAGCAGCTCTGCATCGTCCGCAGGGCAAGGGGAGGTGGCTGTCAGAAGTGGATCACTATCCATATACGACGAGCCCAGGGAGCCATCCGATGATACATCGATACTGGCTCTTGGCGGCCTGCATAATCATGTTCGGCGTTAGGGAAAGCAGTGCGACAAAGGAATGCTATGAGTTACTCTGGTATCCAAATACTTACGATCTCCCCAGGGGCTTGGTCCTAGGCAACCACTCGTCTTCGCCGTCGGCGGCGGCGGTGGAACTGTCCGGAAGAAGAATCCTTCTCGTCTTGGACCCTTCGGCCCCCCAGCTGGGGCGGCCTTTCTTTTCTTGTCTCCCCCAACTGAAGGGGGAGCATCTTCTTCTTCCTCCTCGTCTTCGGGGGAGGAGTGCGCCGCAGAGTCATCGGACAATGAGTCCGATAACACCTGGCGTCGGGAACTCTTTCGGCTTCCCTTGGCCTTCTTGGTCTTCTCTGGCACCTTGTAAGGAGCCAGAGTCAACATCTCCGTTAGGAGAGCGTTTGCTGAGCCTTCGGGCAAGGGAGTCGGACAGTCGATCTGTCCAGCCATTTTCTGCCAATTCTGTCAAAGGAACGGGAGCTTAGATCCCGCATAGAGTCAAACTATGAAAAACAAGTATCCTGTAAGAGGTACAGCAGCTTACCGCACTGGCTTGGCGCTTCGCGCTGAATCCGCGATCCTCGGTAATGGGTGGGGGGACCTCGGCGCCCTTGAAAAGCACCTTCCAGGCATCCTCGTGTGTTGTATCGAAGAGCCTGTTCAGAGTTTGGTGCTGGGCCGAGTCGAACTCCCACAAGTTGAAGGCCCGTTGTTGACACGGGAGGATCCGGCGGACGAGCATGACCTGGAATACGTTGACGAGTTTGAGCTTCTTGTTCACCATGTTTTGAATACATGTTTGGAGTCCGGTCAGCTCTTCCGAACTGCTCCAGGACAGGCCCTTCTCTTTCCAGGAGGTGAGCTGTGTGGGGATGCCAGATCGGAACTCGGGGGCCGCTGCCCATGCAGGGTCGCGCGGCTCGGTGATGTAGAACCACCCCGATTGCCACCCCTTTATGGTTTCCACAAAGGAGCCCTCGAGCCATGTAACATTGGGCATCTTGCCCACCATGGCGCCTCCGCACTCCGCCTGGCGGCCGCCCACAACCTTCAGCTTGACATTCAAGGTCTTCAGCCATAAGCCGAAGTGGGGCTTGATGCGGAGGAAGGCCTCGCACACGACGATAAACGCCGAGATGTTGAGGATGAAGTTCGGGGCTAGATTGTGGAAATCCAGGCCATAGTAGAACATGATCCCCCGGAGGAATGTGTGGAGAGGGAATCCCAGTCCGCGGAGGAAATGGGTAAGGAACACTACCCTCTCATGGGGCCTGGGGGTGGGGATGAGCTGCCCCTCATCTGGGAGCCGGTGCGCGATGTCGTCGGGCAGGTATCCGGCTCTCCTCAGCTTCTTGATGTCTCCCTCCGTGACGGAGGAGACCATCCACCTGCCTCCTGCTCCGGACATGGTTGGAGAAGGTTGAGGTGGGAAGTGCGGACTTGGGCGCTAGAGCTCGAGTGTGTGAAAACGGATGAGCAAAGGAGGAAGAAGGCATGGATGAAAAGGTGAATCCTTATCCCTTTATATGGGCGAACGAAACTAAGCGTCCCCACTAGCCTGGTAAAACTCGCTTATCCCCCAAGCGCTGTAATCGATGGCGCGGTTGGGTTACCCACGCCCGTATTGATGAGAATCCCGTGATAAGGGGACACGATCTTTGCTTTGACAAGACGTGTCAAAAAACTGCCTCACATTATGTGCGGGGCTAGTTAAAGGAAACGGTTCGAATAATCACCGGGCCATGGCATAATGTCGTGTTGCCAAAACAAGTCAGCAAATTAGATTTGTGGAAATATTGTTCTCTCTACGGTGGTATGTGGAACTTATTTTGCAGGGTCGGACACTATCCTTGTATTCAAATTCTTCTGTGATGTATTCGGAGGAGGAACCCGCCTTGCAATGCCGAAGACAATACTGCGCGCCGGACTCATCGTCATTGAAGCCTGGTTCAGGGGCTACTGAGGGAGTCCTGGATTAGGGGGTCTCCGGATAGCCGGACTATCTCCATTGGCCGGACTGTTAGACTATGAAGATACAAGATTGAAGACTTCGTCTCGTGTCTGGATGGGACTCTACTTGGCGTGGAAGGCAAGCTAGGCAATACAGATATGATATCTCCTCCTTTGTAACCGACCTTGTGTAACGCTAACCCTCTCCGTTGTCTATATAAACCGGAGGGTTTTAGTCCATAGGACACAACAACTACAACATACAATCATACCATAGGCTAGCTTCTAGGGTTTAGCCTCTCCGATCTTGTTGTAGATCTAATCTTGTACTACCCATATCATCAATATTAATCAAGCAGGACGTAGGGTTTTACCTCCATCAAGAGGGCCCGAACCTGGGTAAAACATTGTGTCCCCTGCCTCCTGTTACCATCCGCCTTAGACGCACAGTTCGGGACCCCATCTCGAGATCCGCCGGTTTTGACACCGATAGTGTCCATGCACGGATGCGATGTGGCCAAATGATGTCTGCCATCGATATCTCAAATTCAAATCAGTCTAACCTTGTTCAATGTGTATACATTACAACATGCTCGTTTCCAAACCACACTGCACAGATCTCCGTTATATTCATGCATGCATGGGTTTCAAACATCAGGATCTCTTATTCAAATATTTGAATTCAACTTTACATTGATTATGACCTCACCTATTCTTTTACACCCACACAGTACTCTTCTGTTTATAATTGTACCACTAACTTTCTCTCGTGCATGCATGCACACACACTACTAGTCGGCATTATCCATCGCACGCATGCAATCTTTTTCTTCAGGTCGGTCTCCCATGAAGGCACACACCCACACACATCCCCCTCTCCATCATATCGGGCATTCTTTATCTCTCACGCGTGCATGCACAACGATCGATGTTCCTCTATGTATGTGTGTATATAGCTCGGTCTTTCATAGTTTTCCACACAAACCGATCAATCGATATATCTAGTGAGGTCTCACCCTCTTTTCCACGTCCACATCGATCAATCTATACCTCTCTATATAGGATTAACATATATAGCTAATACACCCACATTAATTATATATCCAACGTCCCCCTCTCATCATCCATGCCTTCCACTTCATCTCTCAGACGCGTGCACAATGGCGAAGACAGGGGGCAGTAAGGGCCCTGTCCCCCTCCCACCCTAACATCACTATATACCGAGGCTAGTATGAATGTGATCATTAGACAATTGCTGCTAAAAATGGTTTAAGTTCATGAATTGACCCTCCTCGTAAAGGATTAGCAATGCTTGGCCCCCTAGCTCATTTATTTTTCATGGCTCCGCCACTGCACGCAACAACGCACGTGTTCGCCCCCTCTCTCTAAATATCGATCTCGCACTTGTGCATTCCTTCATAGTCTCCCTCCACTCGGCCCCTCGCACCATCTTCTAGCCCCCCACCGGATTTTGCCACATGTACAATCTAGCAGACTCCATGGTTGAACTTAAGAATAATGCACAAACCACAAAACAATAGTGGTTCTCTTTTGTTCTAGAATCTTCCGTATCATAACTGCCCAAACTTTTTTTCTAGTTGAATTGCCATTATTTGTTTTTACTTTATGCTTTACAACGCACAATTCCATGAATCATAAAATAGATTAAGGGCTTCTTTGATTCAAAGGATTCTCAAAGGAATTTTGGAGGATTCTAATCATTAGGAATTTTTCCTATCTTGGTTGTTTGATTCGTAGGATTGTAAACCATAGGAATTTTTCCATCTGATTCATTTGCACTAGATTTCATAGGAAACATCCCATCCACTCAAACCTGTTTGAAAGAATTCTGCGTTTTTTCTATTCACAATCAAACACTCGTACAATCCTGTAGGATTCAAGACGACATTCCACTATAATCCCATGTTTTTCCTATTCCCGCGTTCTTAGCTTTTTTATAAAAACTAATTGATTTTGAGTGAGATGAACTATAAGAATTAAACGAAGGGCTACATCAGGCATATATGACTCAGAGCTTACATGCTATAGTGTGGTATTTATTCATAATTTGGTTGCAAAATCTGATGCATGCAATGCATGTGTACCTTACTAGTACTTCGAGTATGTGCAAAACACGTAAATTAGAATATCAATGGCACACTACACAATGTCTCTCTTACAGTTCATGAAGCCACATGGCACATGTGAAGGCGTTGTCTCGACCTCCTTGCGTGGATTGATCACAGTGACGTGCTACTAGTTCCAGAAGAATGTACTCGTCCTCCCTGAGCCATACTGGCGGTACATGCACGAAGCGAAGATGTGCACGCACGCCACGCACGCACTCATTCCCTCGCATGCACACGCGGGTACACGGGCGGACGCAATTTTGTACCAAGATCCACCCCATGTGATAATTTGATGCGTGTAAAGTCGTTCACTTCATTGATGGTCAATTAATACAGCACATGCAAATTGAGTGGACGTGAGGGCAGAAGAAAGACATTATTACTCCACTGCGCGCATGCGAGTAGTTAAATCGTGGGTTGCTAGTAGTACTTCCATTGGTCTCCTTCGTATTTTGTGCCAATTTTTGATAGTAACATAATATTTACGCATTTGAGCAGTGTAGTACTTGAAATTTATGTTCCGCTAAACTCATCGGGAGCCGTTTCGGGCCTCGAAACCAAGACCATCAATTAATCTTTACCTTGTTCCCATCACATTCGAAAGCCTGCTCACACCTACTAGTACGTACCAAACCTGAACGTGTTCCCACTATGTAGGTATTAGTACTAGTGCTAGTACTTAGGTTATAAAAAGGGGAACTACCTAACCCAAAATTACTCTACCTGTCCTCCTCATAAGTGCTTCTTCTTCGTCCGTCGTTGCCATGGCCGGTGAGCAGAGCTCTAGGTCGAGAACTACTCGTAACAAGGGAGCGGCAACCAAGGCTGCGGAAAAAAAGAGAGGGCTCACCGCCACACAGAGACCTCGAAAGATCTCTCACGGGCAGGCGATGGCTCCCAGGAGCGCCCTAGCCGCGGAGGCGAACATGCCGAGCCGGCGGAGCTGGAGTCGTTATCCCTCGACAGTATGCCCGATTAGCTCAATAAGCACCTCAATAAGCAGAAGGAGTTCATCCAATCCTTTATGGAGTTGCTGAAGGAGAGCCTCCACGACATGCCCGCTGAGCTCAATCAGCAGGGGAAGTTGACCGCCGGCTTGGTGATGCTGCTGAAGAAGAGCATTGCCTCGGAGAAGAAGGTGACCGGCGAAATCCTGCGACTTCAGGAGGACAAGACGAAGCTCTGCCACGAGATCGGCCTATTGAAGGAGAAGAACGCCGGCTGGAAGAAGCTGCATGAGAATAGTAGTTCCTCGATGAAGATGCTGCAGGTCCTTATCATGGAACAGAAGGAGGAGTTGGCGAAGCTCCGCATCGAGCACCCGACTGTTGTTAAGGTACGTAATGCGGCCGTGGAACAGATGATGAAGGCTCGCGTCGAGAAATCCCGCGTCATGGACAGAATGAAGAAGATGGCGGAGGAGATGCGCAAGGAGATGGAGGTCGTGGAGGCGATGAAGAAGCAGTTACGACTCCGCGACTAATTACATCATTTGGGGTGATAATATTCCTTCTTCTTTTGCTCCTGTGTTTCATCTTTTGCTTCGGGTGTTTCGCCGCACATGTCACGTTCTCTGCGAGGCATGAATAGAACAATGGTTTTTTTGAGAGAATGAATAGAACAATGCTAACAATGAGATGGCTAGCAAATTAGATCATTTTTATCGCCATATGGCACTGGGCTACCGTGTTTCGTGCTCCTCCATCGCAGTACTACTCCAGTGGAAAACTTGAGTATACCGCACGGTTCTTTGCTCCTCCTCGATCAAGTCGTCGGCGCATTTATACGAGCAGTCAAATCACAAGGCCCCGCCTTCCAGCAGTAATGAGCCATCAAATCACAAAGGCCCTCGCCTCTCGTGAAATCGACCAAGCTAGACTGCCCCGCCCTCTAGCCTTTTAAAAAATGTATACTTTTGTACATCAGTAGTATCAATGGATTGCGCCATGGAGCATGACTTGAAATTAAAAAAAAGGTGGTACATATAGAGAGCGCTCGTCGCCAAATTATGCATATAGTACTATTAAAAAGGCTAGTCACAATGATGGTGTCCAGCACAACCCACCCCTCAAATAAAACTAAGAGGGTGCTTGGATACGTTTTAGTCCCATGACTAAAAGTAGTGGGACTAAAATATGCTAGCCTCGCCCATGCTTGGATCCAAATACTAAAAAGGCTAAAATCAAGTTAATGATCATTTATTATCCTCCAAACCCTCCAATCCAGAACTCGCCTGTGTTAAAGGAGAGGAGTTAAATGAGTAGAGAGAGGACTAATCCACATTTTAGTAGGGGTACCCCTGACTAAATTTTTTTAGTATCAAGACTAGTTTTAGCCCCTCTTTAGTCAGGGGTGCTTGGAACTTTAGCTTCTTGAAGAGACTATTTTTAGTCAGAATAAAATAAGTCCCTTGGATCCAAGCACCCTCTAAGCATCCTGGAATTCTTTGACAAAACTAAGCACCCTGCAATTCTTTGACAACTAAAATGCTGGCTATATGATGTTGGCCATATATATTGTACGTATATAATGTGAAGAAACGAGTGGTAGTACTACACCAACTAAAAGATGAAATGTAAGAAATACTAGTATGTACATACTGAAGAGTTAAAGTAACGAGAAGAAACATAACATAGTTCTGCTGGGGGCTCAGCATGACACACCCCTCAAAATTAATTAAGAACACCTGAAATTAAACTTTGCAACTATTCCGGTAGACACTGCATTAGAACCACCATGAGCAACGACACTGCCACCTTACTCGGAGTCCTCGTCCACGTCCTCAACTTCATCCTTGTCCCTCTTCCTCTTGGCCGATACTTCTTTGCTTGAACCACACACTTGGCTGTTTCTCTTCATCCAACCCTTGTAGATATTGAAGCAAAGATAGCCATCCATTGCAGCGTAGTGGATGTGGTCTATATCTAGTACATTTCGCTGCCATGCATGACGATGAAACGTGTATGGAGGTTTCTCCAGTTTACCATATGAAGGATGAACCATGGCTCCTGCCAGGGTCAGCATTGAAGGCTGACGAGAGGACACCAGCCGATTCTTCTGGAGGTCGAAGGGGTTGCCTACAACGAGACATATCCAACGTAGGACATCCCTGTCGTTCTTAAAGTCTACAGTAACGAATTTCACTGTTTTGTCCTTGAGGAAGTTCTTAAAATCCTGGCACTCAACGTCGGCATGGCGTATGTGGTAGACCAAGCAAACGTTATGTATGCAAACCTGGATCACGGCGGGCTTCTTCCTCTCTTCGTCCTTTAGATCCTTCTCTGGTCCCAGGACTGTGGTGTACTCAACATCTAGCCTAGCGACCCACTCATCATCTGAGTTTTCGAACATGCATCTGAAGCGAGAAAGGCATCCTTTCACCGTCACGGAAGAACGGGTGTAGATGACGTCGAACTCATCGCTGGTGATGGTTCTAACCTTGTACTCACCGCCGATCGTGGAGATTTGGGACGCCATGGATTTGGGAGGAGGGTTAGGATTAGTGGAACTACCGTAATGTGAATGGACGGGACGACTAGGAGCGAACCGCCATAGTATTGAAGGACGTGCGGGGACGAGTAGGAGCGAACTGCCAGCGTGCGAACGGCAGGGTAGTGGCTTTCCATTCTCCCATGATACGGGCTTCCGAGAGCCCTTGGATCCGAGATCGAACGGTTGCATGTCGTGATTCTAGACCTATGGGTGAATATCCTATCCTGGAGGGTTATTCTGCAAATTTTCAGCAACTTAGCATGCGATCATTTGATCTCAGATCCAAGGGCTGCCAGCAGCCCGTATCATGGTCGCGCCTACCACGACCGTCGCGTTGCTCGCGTGGTCGCGCCCTTGGAGATTTAACACGGTGCGTTAGGCTATCTGATGTTGGCATGTCATACATAGTCATCACTTAGTCACTCATACTACAACAAGGTTGGCTATAAGGTTGGCTATAAGTGTATTTTTTGCTCCTCTCTATCTCTTTCTTTGTAATGGAGGTGGTCAGGAATCGGGAGACTCACGCCGGTCGTAGCGCCGCAGTTAAAATGATAATGGCAAGTCAAATCACGGGCCCCCACCTGTCCAGCAATAACTCGCTGTCAAATCACACAGCCCTACGTTTGCAGCAGCCTACTCCCTCGTCTTCTCGCGTCTCTGTCGAACCGACTAGGCGGAACTGCCCCGCCGCCTACCGCGCAGGAAAAGCCCCGCCCTCGACTTTTAAATAGTATACAGTATACTAATTTTGTATCCATGGATTGCGCCTGCACCATGGAGCAAAGCGTCTAGAAAACGGCGGTACACATGTACGGAGTATACAACACGCCCCTCGTGTTCGCGTCGCACCCCAGACGGTTGGGCGGTCTGGTGCGCTGCTCTCCGAATGGAACGCACGTCATATTGCGTTTGCACACACATGTGGGATGACAATTGAGAACCGACCATAGGCACACTCCCCGGCCCCGCAAGTCGGGTGACTTAATAGAAGAGGGAGACAAGCGATAGTACTAGAGAAGTGTTGTACTACGTTGGTGCCTGGACGATCCTTGCAAGACACGGAAGATCCGTTCGTCCATGAATGTGACTAGACTCTAGCAGACACGCCTGGATTGGCTATTGTCTACATATCGTGTAGGCTGTGTTGTACATGGCTGTAGTTGTGGTGAGAAATCTAAAAAAAGGTTTCTTGTCATCTCGCAAAATTAGGTGTCATGTGCTTCAGATCACTGCGAGGATTAAACAGTGACAACTGAGTTGGGCTAGTCATTGGGGTCACATGCACGAACAGTGACTACTCGGCTGCCATCTAGGTCAAGCCGGCTATGTTAATTAGGACATCTATCGATGGACCCCTTTTCTACGAGTTTATCTTTAATTTGAGCTTTGTTCCTTGTCTAGTTTGTCCGTCGGGATTCATGTTGTCTCCTTTGGGCAGTGAGGTTATGATTTCTTGTCATGTGGCATTTTTTCATGTTACATGTTATAATCCGGCGCTTCAGATCAAAATGACGACAACTGCGCCTCCTGGCCACGTGCATGTGGAGGTGGTTTTGCAATGGAGAAGATCAGAAGAGGGAGAGGCGAGATGGTGGTTTTGGAATGGAGATGATGGAGAGGAGAGGAGATGGTTTTGCAATGAAGAAGTCAGAAGAGGGAGAGGCAAGACAGTGGTTTTGGAATGGAGATGATGGAGAGGAGGGGAGGTGGTTTTTCAATGGAGAAGAGGGAGAGGAGCGTGCGGCAGCGATTTATGATTGGACGAGAGGGCCGGCGCGCTGTGACTGGATCAAAATAAAAATCAATTTACCCTTCAATTAAGAAAGCGACCCCACATTAACTAGTCTCCCTTTTATTCTGGGTCATAGTTGACCATGATTTTCGCACATAAAATATATGTTATACATTGCAAAAATAATATAATTTGAAAGTACATTCAGATACGAACCAAACGATACAATTTTTCGGTGACATGCATTCACATTTTGCTTGTCAAATACAGTACGTGGTCAAACTTTGACCCAAAATACGCCAAACAACAAAAAAATACTTTCAAGACCAGCGTCGCTCTTCCACTCTTCTCCTCTTAAACCACTGTCGCTCTTCTCCTATTCCAATCTAAATGCAGTGCCGCTCCTCTCCTCTTTCATTTTAAAACCACCGCCCCTCCTCTCCCGTTCCAGTCCAAAACCAGCGTCGCTCCTCTCCCGTTCTAATCCAAAACTAGCACTACTCCTCTCCTCTTCCATTCAAAAACCACCGCCGACGAGTGAAGCTGCTGTGGAGAAGTAGATCGATGGAGGAGTACAACCGATACGTGAGGATCGCAGACGGCGACCCTGTGAAGCTAGTTAGGATGTTGGAGATACAGTCTTGGTTTGACAACAAGGACCAACTAGCGGCGACAGCGACATCCATAGCCAAATATCCGCAACAGAGCGAAAAGGCGGCGATACTCTCGGAGGGAGTCGCGCCGAAGTACATAGAGCTGCTCCTCTGGGCCATGGAGCAAACAGATTCACCGAATCCGATCGTGAGGGAGCGGTGGTGGGAGTATCGATCCCAGATGGAGCATCCACTAGAGATTGAAGGATCGAGCATCTACAGGGTGCCGTTTGTGAGGGTGTCCTGTCAGAGTGAGCCAGTGGAGTCTTCGTCGACTAAACCCAACTGCAAGGGGAGAAAAGCAGTTGGCCCGACGACGCTTCCCCGCCATCGTCTCCCTCGCCGTTCACATCGTCTCACGGGGCGGCTGTCTGCCGCCAAGGAATAGGAGGGGGCTGCCCCCCCAGCCCAATAGTCGGGCAGGTTGTGAATTGTTAGGAGGAGCTTAGGGTTGTCAGTATTTGCAGGTTGTGAATTGTGTTTTGTGTTGTGTATTTTGAGAGTACTTTCAGATATGAATGTCTTTTGAATTTCAGATTTGCAGTATTGAGCATATGAAGTATTTTATGAATTCTAGAGATCTATTTTTAGCACTTAAAAAATGTAGTTTCATAGGAGTATAAAAGTGCAGACAATGTGATTCTCAGAGAAGAAACTGCAAGTTTCAGTTTCAGATAAGAAACTGCAAGTTCAGTTTCAGACAAGAAACTGCAACTTTCAGAGGCAGAGCATTTATATTAACATGGCCTTTTCAAACAGGGTTAACATCATGTTGGAAGTTTTATTCATGGTCGAAAATGGAACTACCAACCAGTTAACATCATGTTGATTAACATTCATGCATAGCACATCTTCATATGATACATAGTCAAAATGCCCACACAATGTCGAGTGTGCGAAACACAGAGAAAACGAGGGACAAAGTTTTGGCAAGTGTTGGACGTGGTTTTGGGCTGCCCCGTCTAGGCTTTCATTTTTAACATGCGTAGCCCAGCCCACGACCTTGGATGGAAGGTCCATAGGCATGTTTGTATTTTCTTAGGGCCATCATGTATCGACCGGCCTATGGACCTCCCATCCGAGGTTTTATTTTTGGCACCCTAATTTATGTATTTTTTTAAGAAAACGCAGAGGTCTGTTTTATTTTTCTATATAAGAATAGGAACGCCAGGTCCAACTTATGTTTCCCTTCTAACTATATTATATATATATTTAAATTATTTTATATGTTATTACATATTATTTTTTATTGTCATCATATATTTAACAGATACTTACATATGTAAGAAAACAATATCCCACATCTTATTAACTTATAAAAATAATTTCTTAATAAATAAAATGCTAGATTGTTTTGGCACGAAAATCCTAGTGATTGTGTACAAAAACTTGGTAAGATTTAAGGACGAATGTAATAATATCACTTATTATTTAAATATATTTATAACAAAATGCTCAGCCCCTTTTTATTTTTTAATAATATTGCTGGCCCAACCCAACATTATAATTAGAATCAGCCCAGCAAAATCGTGTATTTCGAGAAAGTGCAAATGGTTTGTAATTTTTTAGGAAATAAAATAAATGGGCCGCATGGACGCTACATTATTTGTTCACCCAGCCCAGCTAATGGCTGTATTTAAAGAAATAAAATCAAATTGACTGTAAATTCTACCGTGCAAAAAAAGACTATAAATTCTGAAAAAATGGGTTGAATACGTGCCACATTTTGGAGGCTGAAATGTGGTCCAATAGGTCGAAGCCAACGCAAGTCGTTGTCAATTTAGTCAACAAATGATTCTGACATGTTAGCCGTTGGATTTACATCCAACGACCGGCATCCATCTTCAATCTCTCGTCTTCTTCCTCCAGCGCCGCCGGGACCACCTCCCGCCTCCTGCTGCCAGCAGCTCTGCTTAGCACGCTTCGCTATGAAGCGCTACTCCACCGTTGGCCAGGCCATCCCTCCACCCCTCCACACCTCCTGTTCTTCTCCACCGACTGCCGAACCACACCGCACTAGAACCAGTTAACCCTGGTAAGCCTCTCCGTCTGCGACTCTACTCCCGCGTCTTCCCATCTCTGACTCGTTACTGTCCGGGGCCTCGCCGTTGTCTACCACCTTGGATGCGCTCGGCGCTGCGTGGTCAACGAATTACACCATCGGAAGTAGACTGTGCGTGGAGAGGCTGACAGCTGGGTCCATGGCCGCACACAAGGAAATGCCTCCTTATTACGTGCAAAATAATGATTCCTCCACCTGACATCTAGGACCCACCGGAAGGGCCTCTGTATTTCGTGAAAATAACGTGCCCCCGCTGACATGTCGGACCCACCAGCTATCTTCGCATGCAAGGAAGTGCCTCCTTATTACGCACAAAAAATGAATATTCCCCCTGCCAGCTGGAACCCAGCATAGTGGGAGGCTGACTTGTGGGCCTACCAAGTTGACGGGGACGGAGGGCTTTGTCAACTTAGTCAATATGAACGATTCTAGCTCCTGTTACCGTACGATGTTCATCCAACGACCATAGTGCTTCTTCAACCTCTGGTCTTCTTGCTCCAGCCGGCCAAACCAACGCCGGTCGTGCCGCGTGCTCCTGCCTCCCATGGCCGGCTGTAATGCCGCGGAGGCCTCACCGCCCCCTACTACTCCCACCGCTGGCCAGGCCATCCCTCTACTTACCCACCCCCTGTTATTCTGTGGCGACAGCAGCCTCACACCGCAGCCGAACCAGTGAACCCTCGTACTCCTCTTTGTGTGGCATCCACTTCTGCGTCTTCCCCGGCTCCGAGTCGTCCCCTTCCTAGTCCTCGCCGTCATCCACCGCTGTGGTGCTCTCGGCGCTACGTGGTCAACATGGTCAAGGAACGACTTCCATCAGACATGGACTGTACGTGGAGAGGCTGACAGCTGGGTCCACGGCCGCAACAAGGAAGTGCCTCCTTATTACGCGCAAAATAATGATTCCTCCACCTGACAGCGGGGACCCACCGGACGGGCCATCGTATTTCGCAAAAAAATATTTCCCCCTGACTGCTGGGACCCACCAGCTACATCTTCGCACGCAAGCAAGTGCGTCCGGGCAAAAAAACGATTCACCCCCCAGACTGCTGGGACCCATCAGCTACATCTTCGCACGCAAGAAAGTGCGTCCGGGCAAAAAAAATGATTCACCCCCCTGACTGCTGGGACCCACCAGCTACATCTTCGCATGCAAGGAAGTGCCTGACAGTCGGGACCCACCTGGTCGAAGCGTACGTAGCGTTGTCATTCTGGTCGCGAACGTGTACGTACATATATACTGGTGGATGTAGAGGCATGCACGTGTCGTAGTAGAGGCGCGTACATGTCGTAGTAGAGGCGCACACGTAGCATGTACACGTACGCACAGCGGCCAGGGTGCAAGAAAGAAAATACGGCCACGTATGTGTACATACGGGCGGGGTCTCGAACGCCTACTAGAGCATACGTACGGCCATGGCTCGTGTACATGGCTGGGTCGGAACGGAGAAACAACATCATCGTCGTGTTCATGGGGAGGCAACGGAATGCGTCGTGTTCATGGGGAGGAAACGAAATGCGTCGTGTTCATTGGGAGGCAACAGAACGCGTGGGAGCCAACCGGCTGGGTCGGAACGAAATGCGTGGTCGTGTTCATCGGGAGGGCTTGGACGGAACAGGCGATGGAAATGAGGCCTGGCGTACCGCACAACGGAGGAAATGGACCTCCTACGTTCAGAACGGGGTCCTGTTGATCGGGAGGGGTCTGGCGTACCACAAAAGGGAGGAAACGGACCTCCTACGGTCGAAACGGGGGTCTTGTTCATCGGGAGGGGTGTGGCGTACCGCAAAACGGACGAAACGGACCTCCTACGGTCGAAACGGGGGTCCTGTTGATCGGGAGGGGTGTGGCGTACCGCAAAACAGATGAAACAGACTTGTGTTGGAGCGCTACGGTCGAAACGAGGGTCCTGTTCATCGGGAGGGGTGTGGCGTACCGCAAAACGGGACTCCACGGGATACTGTTCATCTCCACCGTCGACCTCCTCCAGCCTCCACGGGTTACCGTCGACCTCCTCCAGCCTCCACGGGCTCCTGTTCATCCAGCCTCCACCGTGCGCTACTCCACCGGCTACTGTTTAACCACCCCTTCACGGGCACCCCTCCACCGTCTACTGTTCATCTAGCCCTCCACACCACGGGGTCCTGTTCAACCACCCCTCCACGGGCACCCCTCCATCGTCTACTGTTCATCCAGCCCTCCACCACACCATGGGGTCCTGTTCATCCAGAGGCAACGCCACCGCTCACTGTTCATCCAAACCCCCCGCAATGCTCATTGTTCATCCCAGAGGCAGCATCGATCGGCTTCAGTTAGCAGCAGTAGCGAAGGAATCGCTCGATCGGGTTCAGTTAACAGCCATCGATCGATCGCTCGGGTTCAGTAACGCGTAGCCTGCAGTGCAATCACTCGGGTTCAGTTAGAGCCCAACGCCTCGCTCGGATTCAGTTAGAGCCAACACCTCGCACACACGCGCATACGTGTACGAGAGAAACGCGCATTGCTCGGCCCCCGACCTCCCAGCGTAACCGGGAACTCCCCGAAATTTTCCTCCCCCTCGCTTCTACCATGGTTTTTTCCGTCATGGACGGCCCAAAGAATGTCATGCAGCTGCGTCTCCGGCCCGCCCAGGATGAAAAGCCCATTTTCTGTCATGATTTTTTGTCATAGAAGTAGGAGCCCACCACATCTATGATGATACCGGGTTTTGTCACAATTATCGTCATAGAAGTGTCATATGTATGACAGAATTTTTTTTCATTCGGCCCAAAATGTCACGGATGTGTCTTTTTTGTAGTGTTGGGGGTTACCAAAGTACTCTTACGAGAGAGCAAGCAGTGGTCACCATGAGCATAAAGATCACGACCACGGGGTCAAAAGGGTGCTCACCTCGCCAGAGTGGAGCTCATGGCGGTGGAGTGGCTCGATCATCGACAAAGTCGACGCTTTGGGATGAACTGGTGGCGCGGAGGATGCCTGGCAGACATGTACTAGCGTGTTGAATGTGAAGATGGCAGTTAGTCGAGAGGGGGTCGGGTTTCGCTGGAATTTCACCAGCGGTGGCTCGGGCAGAGGTGGAGAAGGTGGTATCTCATGGCGGCAGCCTAGCGACAATGTCTGGAGTGGAGTGGGGCAAAATGGAGAGGGGGTCAGGTTTTTTTATAGGACATGAGCAGGGACAGGGTCGCATGCTGGAGGTAGACGAAGTGGAGGTCGTGGGCGTGGGGTCATGGCGAGAACATGGGCACGTGACGTGTGGGTGAGCGGTTGAAGACGATGACATGGAGCTGACAGGAGGGGTCCACCTGTAAGCGAGCGAGGGAGAGAAAGAAAGATAGAGAGGTTGCATGGCAGGCACTAGTTGTTTTATCCTGATCGGACGGCCACGGTAAAACGGAAACGTACGGCTTAGCTGGTAGCTGGGTGAACTATGCATGAATAGGTAGTTACGCTGGCTCGCTGGGTTGCTTCCCTCTTTCTTTTCCTTTTCCCTTTTATTATTGTTTTTTGTTTCTTTCTAACTTGAAATATGTTTTGAGTTTGAATTTATTTCAAAAGGCAAACTTGCCCTAAAATCTTCTAGGAATATTTATAGTAGTCTTGACATTTATCTCGGGCCTTTAGGATGATTTATTTTCTGCCAATATTCTATTGGGCCTGTTTTTTCTTGTTATTTGAGTTTTATTGAATTGACCTTCTATCGAAACTTTACTTATTTGAATGCCAACTATTTTGGGGATTTGTTTTCATTTCCAAGGCTTGCCATTTCAAGGTTTCCTTTTTAAGAGCTAGGGTTTCAAGTATTTAGGGTTTGGGGATTTATTTCCAATCAAACAACTCCACATAAGTCACACATTCAGACAAACAGTCAACTCCCAAGTCAAACTTAGGTAAAAGCGAGCAAACACCGTTGGGGAACGTAGTAATTTCAAAAAAATTCCTACGCACACGCAAAATCATGGTGATGCATAGCAACAAGAGGGGAGAGTGTTGTCCACGTACCCTTGTAGATTGAAAGAAGAAGCGTTGTGACAACGCGGTTGATGTAGTTATACGTCTTCACGATCGACCGATCCTAGTACCTAACGTACAACACCTCCGTGATCTGCACACGTTCAGCTCGGTGACGTCCCACAAACTCACAATCCAGCAGAGTGTCGAGGGAGAGCTTCGTCAGCACAACAGCGTGATGACGAAGCTACGACGCAGGGCTTCGCCTAAGCACTATGACGATATGACCGAGGTGGATTATGGTGGAGGGGGGCACCGCACACGGCTAAGAGATCAATGATCAACTTGTGTGTCTATGGGGTGTCCCATGGCCACATATATAAAGGATGGAGGGAGGAGGAGGCCGACCCTCATAGGGCGCGCCCAAAGTGTGGAGTCCTACTAGGACTCCCTAGTCCTAGTAGGATTCCACCTCCCACATGGAATAGGAAAAAGGGAAGGGAGAAGGAGAAGGAAGGAAGGGGTACCCCCTTTCGCTAGTCCAATTCAGACCAGTCCATGCGGAAGGGGCGCAGCCACCCTTGAGGCCTTTCTCTCCTTTCCTGTATGTCCCATTAAGGCCCAATACGAATTCCCGTAACTCTCTGGTACTTCAAAAAAATACCCGAATCACTCGGAACCTTTCCGATGTCTGAATATAGCCTTCCAATATATCGATCTTTATGTCTCGACCATTTCGAGACTCCTTGTCATGTCCCTGATCTCATCCGGGACTCCAAACTACCTTCGGTACATCAAAACACATAAACTCATAATACCGATCGTCACCGAACGTTAAACATGCGGACCCTACGGGTTCGAGAACTATGTAGACATGACCGAGACACGTCTCCGGTCAATAACCAATAGCGGAACCTGGATGCTCATATTGGTTCCTACATATTCTTCGGAGATCTTTATCGGTCAAACCGCATAACAACATACGTTGTTCCCTTTGTCATCGGTATGTTACTTGCCCGAGATTCGATCGTCAATATCTCAATACCTAGTTCAATCTCGTTACCGGCAAGTCTCTTTACTCGTTCCGTAATGCATCATCCTGCAACTAACTCATTAGTCACATTGCTTGCAAGGATTATAGTGATGTGCATTACCGAGAGGGCCCAGAGATACCTCTTCGACAAGCAGAGTGAAAAATCCTAATCTTCATCTATTCCAACTCAATAAGTACCATCGGAGACACCTGTAGAGCACCTTTATAATCACCCAGTTATGTTGTGACGTTTGGTAGCACACAAAGTGTTCCTCCGGTATTCGGGAGTTGCATAATCTCATAGTCATAGGAACATGTATAAGTCATGAAGAAAGCAATAGCAATATACTAAACGATCAAGTGCTAAGCTAACGGAATGGGTCAAGTCAATCACATCATTCCCTAATGATGTGATCCCGTTAATCAAATGACAACTCATGTCTATGGCTAGGAAACTTATCCATCTTTGATTCAACGAGCTAGTCAAGTAGAGGCATACTAGTGACATTTTGTTTGTCTATGTATTCACACATGTACTAAGTTTCCGGTTAATACAATTCTGGCATGAATAATAAACATTTATCATGATATAAGGAAATATAAATAACAACTTTATTATTGCCTCTAGGGCATATTTACTTCAAACACAACCATTTTTAGAAAAGTATTAATTCCCTTTGAAAACTTTAACATTCCAAATTTAGAAAAAAATCTTGGATGTGAAATTTGTGCAACTAAAATATAAAGCAAGTACAAAAGAAATATTTCATTTAGATCTTGTCGAGTTTCGTTAAAATCGGTATGTAGAAAGATCAACACATTTGTTGAGCTTCGTTACATTAAGTGAGGTATATAATCCAGAAGGAAGAGAGACAAAGATACAAAGACCAACAATGTATTAAACCTTAATTTTTACATCAAAGGCATAACTGTTTGGGTAGCACGCGTTAAAGAATTTTAGTTATTCTTTCATACAGATAGGCCTAAGCTAGCCATGCATTAGAGGTACATGTAAAGGTTACCTGTTTCATCATCAGTATAAATCCATTACTTAACTCGGAATCCTAAGCAAATTTCTATAAGAAGCAACTAAGCATACAATCTATAAGCAGTAACTTGGGAGCTCACTGTGCCGGATATATGGGAGGACATCGTAGGGGTCCTCCCATGTGATGGAGTCCGCCTATGGAGACCTCAGTGGAGGTCAGCGGAGGCAGCAATCCAATCTCTCCGACCCGCACTGGTATTGATTGGTGGATGTGCCACAACACCGCTGTGGATGGGCCGATCTACCACCATGCTACCATGGATGGGCCGATCTGCCACCTCGCAACCATGGATGGGCGGATATGCCATCGCGCCACTGCGCCGCCGTGGATTGGTCGATGTGTCCAGCGAGTTCAATGTTGCATTAGTGGCGGTAGGGTTTTACTAGGGTTTGGCTGTAGAATGGGGAAGGAGAATTGGAATGTACAAAAAATGAAGGGATTGTGCCTAGTAACCCTTAGACAAAGAGAAGGGAAGGGTTGTGCCAGGAGGTACTCAACACACGCGGGTGGTTACTAAGGTGAGACTGCCTGCTATATTCAAACATTAGAGGCAGTTTAGAAATAACAACAGCCTCCAATATTTCATGCAGCCGGTTTTATATTTCAAACCGCCTTCAGAGCGTTGTGTACCAACAATAACCGCCTTTGGTGTGATCATTACAAGCGGCTTCATTATGTTTTGTCACAACTTCTTTTGGGAGACATTGCTAATGCCGTATTTCTATGAGTGGGTATATAGTGTGCATCGATCCACCGTCCATCATCATCGAGAGATTCGTGCCACGGTTTTTAGTTTTATCAAACTTTATCCTCTTTTTTGCGGGTAGAAAGTTATCTTATTTTATAGTATCACACAATGTTTCATCTCCCATGTTTCTTGATTTATAGTGCATAAGTAATATTTGAATATTTGATTATGTAATAATAGTGAAAAAGGGTGCATCATCAGATTTTAATCAATGGACTTGCTAAAACTCAGTCGAATGAGATTTAACCAAGTCTCATTCGACCTTGCAACATTTTGTCCCTTCGTTTGCAAGATTTCTTCCTATCGGTTGTAGCATCCGTCTTGTAGCATGTCGTCCCTCGTCGATTGTAGCCCATCATATCACCGGTCCAACATCCTCAGTTGACGGTTGTAACATTTTAGTCAGAATGATTGCAGCCTATGTTGTCGTTGCTGCAGTACAGTCACAACATTTTTCATCCCCGTTTGCAGCATCCAGCCTTGTCGATCGTAGCGCCACAACTATGCTGATGTCACTCGACTAAGACTTTGTTAAGTCTTAGTCAACTGAATTCTAGACACACCATTTAATCAAGTTTTATCTTGTCTTCGTGTATATGAGTATACCGTAGTATCATATATCACCAAAACTGGGTGTACCAAACCCCTATGTATAGTTTTTTTTTGCGAAAAACACCCCAGATCTATTAATAAGGATAAGTGGTGATAGACAACACCCCACAAAGGTTGAAAACTACACCCGGATCCCTAACGAGCCAACCCGAGACGTCCACCTACGCATACTGCAAACGTGTCACAGCCGCACCCACGCGGAGCTGGTGTGATCTTGTTATCCACGGATGGGATCTTTGCGGCTGGGAAGTCGACAACTTTGGTCCATAGAAACTAGCACGCCAAAGAAGCATCCGATCAGGGCACCGTCGGTTTGAAAGCATCACCTCTCTCACCGGCGATTTGGAGAGAGGAAAATTTGGCATGAACCTGACCACCGACGAACATCCGCAGACTCAGCACCGCCGGCGCAATGCTCCTTTAAAAGCCCCAAGGCTCCACAACAACACTGGAGCGCACATCGCCCGGTAGTGAAGCCATAGCAAAAAGCGAATCACAAGGCGGCAGCCACCACCACGCCTTTCTCACTTAGGAAACCTGCTTCCAGATTCGTCGACGACTGCCGCGCAGCAAGCCGCAAGGAAGAAGTCTGGAGCACCTTTATTCAACGCTGCCGCCATAGCTGTCCAAACCGAAACAACATGCGATCAAAAAACTAGCCCTAACCTATCTACACGCCATGAATGAGAAAAGAAGGTCCCCCCACCCTCCAGTCGTCGGAGCAGTCGTCAGAGGGTGGAGAGACCTGTCGACTCGCCGAGAGAGAGCGGTGGCACATGAGTCGCCTCCCTTTCTCCCGTGCGGGAGCAAACAGATAGAAGGGGAAAACAAGATCCACGCTAATATTCCGTGCTTGGTAGATAAGTATTTAGGAATTGCTAAATCTCACGACTGAGACTTAACGAAGTCTTAGTCGATGGGATATTCGTGAGATTTTACGTGAAGATCCGTGCATATTTTTTCTTCTGTTTATATGTTGCGTCACTTGAGACGACTGAGATCTAAGCCACATCCTAAGTATTTCTCTTCCGTCGCAAAGCTTTCATCTGGACACATGAAACAACTGAATCTGAAAGTTTTAAACAGTTCACGCTCTCAGCGTCTTCTGCATTTTCTATCCGATCACTGGAAAAACATACACATACACCTATTTGCATAGGACCTGCACCTCTTACTTGAAACGAGAACACAGCATAATCAATCAAAACTATTCAAGAATGCTAATGGATCTACACATCCAAGCTCGAAGTACGATTGTTAAGTGACCACATCTTTTCTTTTTGTGTGCTCCTCCAGTCTTCCCCAAGTTCATCCCCATGCATGCTTAGCACGGCACTTGTCGACGTTGTCGTGCACCAGTGCATGCATGCATTGCCCTCCAGAGTTCGAGCGCCAGCGTGAGCCGGCCTAGGGTGCGCGGCGCCTCGTCGCGCGGCCGTCTTAGAGAGCACCCACGACGCACACGACGGCGGTCAAGAACGCAACGACGGGCCCGAGGCCGCTGGACTTGACGACGCTCGCTCCGCCAGCGTGGTCGGCCGCCTCGGAGTCGGGACCAGGAGCCTCCGCCGCGGGCCCCTCCCCTTCGGCGGCGGCGGGGGTGTCTTCGGTCGCCGTCGAGCTTTCGTCCGCCGAACTGGTGACCTTGGCCACGGGGGCCTCGCTGGCAATGGGCGTGTCGGGCGGGAAGGCGGCTTCTTCGCTGGACCCCTTGGCGTCGGGGGCGCCCGCTGGACCGGAGACGCCGCCTATTTCCATGGTGAAAGCTTTGTGCCCCGGAGATTCCGCGGCGGGGCCCATGCCCATGGCAGACCTCGGAGCGCCGGAGGCAGGACCCATGGCGGACCTCGGAGCGCCGGAGGCAGGGCCTATGGCGGACCTCAGAGCGCCGGAGGCAGGGCCCATGGCGGACCTCGGAGCGCGGGAGGTAGGGCCCATGGCGGACCTCGGAGCGCCGGAGGCAGGGCCCATGGCGGACCTCGGAGCTCCGGAGGCAGGGCCCATGGCGGACCTTGGAGCGCCGGAGGCAGGGCCCATGGCGGACCTCGGAGCGCCGGAGGCAGGGCTCATGGCGGACCTCAGAGCGCCGGAGGCAGGGCCCATGGCGGACTTCGGAGCGCCGGAGGCAGGGCCCATGGCTGCTGAGCCATGCCCCGGGGAGCTGGCGGCAGGGCCCATGGCCGCCGAGCCATGCTCCGGGGCGCCAGCGGCAGGGCTCCTGGCATGCGCGCCGTGTTCAGGGGCGCTAGCGGCAGGGGCCATGGTCGGCGGGCCATGCCGCCGGCCGCCTGCGGCAGCTGGGGCCATGGCGGGCGCGCCTCCCCTCGGGGCACCGGCGACAGCGGAGGCCTTACCCTTGCCGTGTCCGCCCAGAGTGCTCCTGAGCATCCCAAGGGTCCCGGACACGCCAGCCTCGAGGGTGTTCACCACCCGGACCGCCGCGCCGTGCGCCTTCGCCAGCGCGGCGGCCGGCAACGACGTGGCCTTAGACTTCTCCGGAAAGGCAGCCGGCGGGGCCGCCGCGCGTACGGGGCAGGCCGCCACCGCGAGCACGGCGGCAACGATGAGGATGCATCCGGCGGGGGCGGGAGCGCGGGCCATGTCGCGTTGCTGCGCTCTTGCTCGTTGGCATGCAGGGTAGGTGGGTAGGTAGCGCCACCGCGGCGAACTTTTGACGTAGGAAGGCCGAGACGGTGATGCGGTTATACAGGCAGGCGGAGGCGGTGGCTATCTTTGGCGTCGAGATCTTAATTTGACAGCGGTGGCGCGCGACATGCGGGCGCGTGCATGGACGCTTAGTTTTGTCATCCGCGCCGGAGTGGAGGAAGATGGTGCGCGTGCGATCGATTGCAACGGCGCGTGGAGTGTGCACGTACCAAAAAATTGCTAAATGCATGGACTGTCCGAGACTTCGAGTAGGCCTTCTTTTTTTGAGTCAAAATACTTTTTTTTTTGAATCAGTTTCACTCTATTATTCAACCCATGCTAGGGATTTCATCTGATACAACTTGCAGAATACATTCGGGGTGCTCATTCAGCCAAACCCTGTGTAACTCAAACGCAAATGGCACGCTCATTGCATCGAAGGAAAGCGAAAGGAGTAATGCTCAAGTTAGACATAACTAAAGTCTTTGACTCCCTGGCATGGACATTCTTGTTCGAAGTGTTGAGAGCTAAAGGATTCTCGAAGCGTTGGATATCTTGGATAGCAACACTTCTTACCACTGCCAGCTCAAGAGTGCTTGTAAATGGATGTGCAGGAGACAAGTTTATGCACGCTAAAGGTCTGAGGCAAGGGGACTCGATCTCCCCTTTGCTTTTCGTAATTGCCATGGACGTTCTCACGGCTATCGTTGTGAAGGCGCACGAGGATCATGTACTGAGTACCATCAATGGGTGCAGCCCGATGCAGCGTCTGTCCTTATACGCGGATGATGTGGTGCTCTTCATCAAACCAACTTAGCCAGATCTTCTGTTTGTTAAGGAAACCCCCACCATCTTCGGAGTGGCATATGGTCCTAAAGTGAACTTTGCCAAATCTGCGGCAATTATGGTCCGAGCAGAGACCGAGGACGAGGAGCTTGTAAAGTCGGCTCTACCATCGAAGATCGTCACCTTCCCGTGCAAATACCTTGGGATCCAGCTTAGCATAAGACAACTTAAAAGATCCGAGTGGCAGCCGGTGGTCGATGCGGCCCTACACATCTTGCCAGGATGGCAAAGGGGATTGGTGACGAGACCTGGGAGGTCGATCCTCGTCAATCAAGTCATGAGGGCACGAGCCACTCATCATCTCATGATTGCGGAGGCACCAAAATGGGCTCTTGAAAGAGTGGACAAAGGCTGTCGGGCATTCTTTTGGGCCGGGAGAGAAGTGAGTAGTGGCAAATGTGTGGTGTCCTGGGCCAGGGTGTGTTGGCCAAAACACATGGGAGGATTGGGAGTCATTGACCTTTATAAACAGGGCCTAGCTTTAAGATTAAGATGGGAATGGCTCCGACGGACAGACGTGTCCAGGCCTTGGCAGGGGCTTAATTTGGCGGCGGACAAAAAGGTAGCCCAAGCCTTTGGGAGTCTAGTCAAATGGAAGGTTGGCGCGGGAGACAAAATCTTGTTTTGGAAAGATCGGTGGCTGCAAGGTGTGACAATCTCAGAGATTGCCCCCTTGGTTCTGGCAACGGTTCGCACACAAGTGGCCAATAGGAGGTTGGTATGTGATGCGTTGGGCATGCATGCTTGGATGAACGACGTAGTGGGTAACCTATGCACGGAAGGTTTGACCCAGTTCATCGGGCTTTGAGAAATCATCTCCGAGGTTCAATTGGATGAACAGTTGGAGGACCGACCCATTTGGGCTTGGAATGAATCAGGAGTCTACACGGCATCATTAGCATACAAGATGCTTTGTGAGGGAGGAGTGATATTTCACTCATTCGGAGCCATCTGGAAATGTTGGGCTCCACTTGCGTGTAAGATCTTCATGTGGTTGGCAGTACAATACCGACTGTGGATGTCAGATAGAAGGACGAGACATGGGTTGCAAGACCAAACATCTAGATGCTACTTATGCGACCAGGAGGAGGACACGGTGGACCACATTTTGCAGCAGTGCGTGTTCTCACGACAAGTGTGGTTTCGTTGCATTCCAGAATGGGTTTGAGGATCGAGCTTTGCCCTGCAAATGACTCTAGGCTGGTGCAATGGTGGATGGAAGCTAGGAAACAAATTCACAAGCAAACTCGGAAAGGGTTCGACACGTTCGTGATGCTAATATGCTGGACACTTTGGAAATAGAGGAACGCGAGGGTCTTTGGATCAGGCCAGACCAAGAACGAGGGCTATACGGTGGACTCGATCTTCGATCATTTGAGGACTTGGGCCATGGCAGGAGCGTTTGGAGGACAACTAGTATATGAGTAGTCGAGTAGAGTGTGGGAGTGGGGTGGAGGCTCGGTTAGGGTCGGCTTGTGACTCCTAACTAGCACAATTGTAATATCTTGTACATATATTTCTCTCTTCTATAAAACTAAGGTACGCCATTGGCATACCCTCGAAAAATAAAATGTGAGCTCCCTTATTGCCTGACCTACGAGTCCACGAGGCTTTAAAGGGAAACACTTTCTTTCTATAGTCTGGTAGAAGTCCATCGCCAGACCAGTCCAACACCGTTGATTCAACCGAAATCCGACGGCTCACAATTAGTGTTCCTTATGTAAAAAAAGAAAAATATCGACAGAAACTAACTGCCGCAGCCCCCGCAAGTAAACCTCTCGCTAATCTCTCTCGGCCCGATCTCCCTCCACCACGCCCAGATCCACTTCCCTCCGCCTCGCACACCGCTGCATCCTGCTCTCCTCGCCGTCGAGCAGCACAACCACCCCACCGGCTAGCTGCGCCTCCTCCCGCTTCTTGAAATCACGTCGCCTTCTCCACTGATGCCCCCTTCCTTCTCCTGGCCCTGCTTGGTGTCTCGTACCCGGGCGAGGTCGTCGGGTTTGTGTGCGGCCTCGCGTTCGACCCATCCGGCTCCGACGCCCCCTCATCACATATGGCTATGGTGTGTTCCACCAGGAGAATGGAACTCACACCAGCTTACCTGCACACTACCGTGGTCCTATAAGGCTGACATGAGTGTCTGTTTTGCATAAAGGTGGCTAGATGAAGCGGCCCGGACCAACCTTACATGACCACATTCATGAGATCGGTTCCACCGACAAACATGCAACTAGTTTTGCATAAAGGTGGCTGACGGGTGTCTGTTTATCCTACTTTAGTTGAATCGAATTTGAATGCGACCGTTCCTTGTTGAAGGTTAAAACAGCAAACTTGATAAATCACCGTTGTGGTTTTGATGTGTAGGTAAGAATGGTTCTTGCTAGAAGCTCGCAGTAGCCACGTAAAACTTGCAACAACAAAGTAGAGGACGTCTAACTTGTTTTTGTAGGGCTTGTTGTGATGTGATATGGTCAAGACTTGATGTGATAAACATTATTGTATGAGATGATCATGTTTTGTAAAGATATCTGACAACCGGCAGGAGCCTTATGGTTGTCTCTTTATTGTATGAAATGCAAACGCCATGTAATTGCTTTACTTTATCACTATGCGTTAGCGATAGTTGTAGATGAAGGAAATATGCCCTAAAGGCAATAATAAAGTTATTATTTATTTCCTTATATCATGATAAATGTTTATTATTCATGCTAGAATTGTATTAACCGAAAACATAATACATGTGTGAATACATAGACAAACAGAGTGTCACTAGTATGTCTCTACTTGACTAGCTCATTGATCAAAGATGGTTATGTTTCCTAACCATAGACATGAGTTGTCATTTGATTAACGGGATCACATCATTAGGAGAATGATGTGATTGACTTGACCCATTCCGTTAGCATAGCACTTGATTGTTTAGTTTGTTGCTATTGCTTTCTTCATGACTTATACATGTTCCTATGACTATGAGATTATGCAACTCCCATTTACCGGAGGAACACTTTGTGTGCCACCAAATGTCACAACGTAACTGGGTGATTATAAAGGTGCTCTACAGGTGTCTCCAAAGGTACTTGTTGGGTTGGCGTATTTCGAGATTAGGATTTGTCACTCCGATTGTCGGAGAGGTATCTCTAGACCCTCTCGGTAATGCACATCACTTAAGCCTTGCAAGCATTGCAACTAATGAGTTAGTTGCAGGATGATGTATTACGGAACGAGTAAAGAGACTTGCTGGTAACGAGATTGAACTAGGTATTGAGATACTGACGATCGAATCTCGGGCAAGTAACATACCGATGACAAAGGGAACAACGTATGTTGTTATGCGGTCTGACCGATAAAGATCTTCGTAGAATATGTGGGAGCCAATATGAGCATCCAGGTTCCGCTATTGGTTATTGACCGGAGACGTGTCCCGGTCATGTCTACATTGTTCTCGAACCCATAGGGTCCGCACGCTTAAGGTTTCAATGACAGTTATATTATGAGTTTATGAGTTTTGATGTACCGAAGGAGTTCGGAGTCCCGGATGAGATCGGGGACATGACAAGGAGTCTCGAAATGGTTGAGACGTAAAGATCGATATATTGGACGACTATATTCGGACATCAGAAAGGTTCCAAGTGATTCGGGTATTCTTCGGAGTACGGGAGAGTTACGGGAATACGTATTGGGCCTTATTGGGCCATACGGGAAAGAAGGAAAAGGGCCTCAAGGGTGGCCGCACCCCTCCCCTTGGTCTGGTCCGAATTGGACTAGGGAAGGGGGGCGTCCCCTTCCTTGCTTCTCCTTTTCCCTTCCTCTTTTCCTATTCCACATGGGAGGTGGAATCCTACTAGGACTAGGGAGTCCTAGTAGGACTCCACACTTGGCGCGCCCCCTCCTAGGGCCGGCCTCCTCCTCCCTTGCTCCTTTATATACGGGTGCAGGGGGGCACCCCAAAGATACAACAATTGATCATTGATCTCTTAGCCATGTGCGGTGCCCCCTTCCACCATAATCTTCGATAATATTGTAGCGGTGCTTAGGCGAAGCCCTGCGACGGTAGAACATCAAGATCATCACCACGCCGTCATGCTGACGGAACTCTTCCCCGACATTCTGCTGGATCGGAGTCCGGGGATCGTCATCGAGCTAAACGTGTGCTAGACCTCGGAGGTGCTGTAGTTTCGGTGCTTGATCGGTCAGGCCGTGAAGACGTACGACTACATCAACCACGTTGTGCTAACGCTTCCGCTTTCGGTCTACGAGGGTACGTAGACAATACTCTCCTCTCTCGTTGCTATGCATCACCATGATCTTGCGTGTGCGTAGGATTTTTTTTGAAATTACTACGTTCCCTAACAGTGGCATTCGAGCCTAGGTTTTATGCATTGATGTTATACACGAGTAGAACACAAGTGAGTTGTGGGCGATATAAGTCATACTGCTTACCAGCATGTCATACTTTGGTTCGGCGGTATTGTTGGATGAAGCGGCCCGGACCGACATTACGCGTACGCTTATACGAGACTGGTTCTACCGACGTGCTTTGCACACAGGTGGCTGGCGGGTGTCAGTTTCTCCAACTTTAGTTGAACCGAGTGTGGCTACGCCCGGTCCTTGTGAAGGTTAAAACAACACCAACTTGACAAACTATCGTTGTGGTTTTGATGCGTAGGTAAGAACGGTTCTTGCTAAGCCCGTAGCAGCCACGTAAAACTTGCAACAACAAAGTAGAGGACGTCTAACTTGTTTTTGCAGGGCATGTTGTGATGTGATATGGTCAAGACATGATGCTAAATTTTATTGTATGAGATGATCATGTTTTGTAACCGAGTTATCGGCAACTGGCAGGAGCCATATGGTTGTCGCTTTATTGTATGCAATGCAATCGTGTTGTAATGCTTTACTTTATCACTCGACGGTAGCGATAGTCGTGGAAGCATAAGATTGGCGAGACGACAACGATGCTACGATGGAGATCAAGGTGTCACGCCGGTGACGATGGTGATCATGACGGTACTTCGGAGATGGAGATCACAAGTACAAGATGATGATGGCCATATCATATCACTTATATTGATTGCATTTGATGTTTATCTTTTATGCATCTTATCTTGCTTTGATTGACGGTAGCATTATAAGATGATCCCTCACTAAATTATCAAAGTATAAGTGTTCTCCCTGAGTATGCACCGTTGCGAAAGTTCTTCGTGCTGAGACACCACATGATGATCAGGTGTGATAGGCTCTACGTTCAAATACAACAGGTGCAAAACAGTTGCACACGCGGAATACTTAGGTTAAACTTGACGAGCCTAGCATATAACAGATATGGCCCCGGAACACGGAGACCAAAAGGTCGAGCGTGAATCATATAGTAGATATGATCAACATAGTGATGTTCACCATTGAAACTACTCCATCTCACGTGATGCTCGGACATGGTTTAGTTGATTTGGATCACATGATCACTTAGAGGATTAGAGGGATGTCTATCTAAGTGGGATTTCTTAAGTAATATGATTAATTTAACTTTAATTTATCATGAACTTAGTCCTGGTAGTATTAGCATATCTATGTTGTAGATCAATAGCTCGCGTTTAGCTCCCCTGTTTTATTTTTGATATGTTCCTAGAGAAAACTAAGTTGAAAGATGTTAGTAGCAATGATGCAGATTGGATCCGTGATTTGAGGTTTATCCTCATTGCTGCACAGAAGAATTATGTCTTTGATGCACCGCTAGGTGACAAACCTATTGTAGGAGCAGATGCAGATGTTATGAACATTTGGCTAGCTCAATATGATGACTACTTGATAGTTTAGTGCACCATGCTTAAATGGCTTAGAATCAGGACTTCAAAGACGTTTTGAACGTCATGGACCATATGAGATGTTCCAGGAGTTGAAGTTAATATTTCAAGCAAATACCCGAGTTGAGAGATATGAAGTCTCCAACAAGTTCTATAGCTAAAAGATGGAGGAGAATAGCTCAAGAAGTGAGCATGTGCTCAGATTGTCTGGGTACTACAATCGCTTGAATCAAGTGGGAGTTAATCTTCCAGATAAAATAGTGATTGATAGAATTCTCTAGTCACCATCACCAAGTTAGTAAAACTTTGTGATGAACTATGATATGCAAGGGATAACAGAAGTGATTCCCAAGCTCTTCGTAATGCTGAAATCGACGAAGGTAGAAATCAAGAAAAATATCAAGCGTTGATGGTAGACAAGACCACTAGTTTCAAGAAAAGGGCAAAGGGAAGAAGGGGAACTTCAAGAAGAACGGCAAGCAAGTTGCTGCTCAAGTGAAGAAGCCCAAGTCTGGTCCTAAGCCTAAGACTAAGTGTTTCTACTGCAAAGGGACTGGTCACTGGAAGCGGAACTGCCCCAAGTATTTGGCGGATAAGAAGGATGGCAAAGTGAACAAAGGTATATACAAATTATTGATGTGTATTTTACTAGTGTTCGTAGCAAACCCCCGGTATTTGATACTGGTTCAGTTGCTATGAGTAATAACTCGAAACGGGAGTTGCAGAATGAACATAGACTAATTAAGGGTGAAGTGACGATGTGTGTTGGAAGTGGTTCCAAGATTGATATGATCATCATCGCACACTCCCTATACTTTTGGGGTTAGTGTTGAACCTAAATAAGTGTTATTTGGTGTTTGCGTTGAGCATGAATATGCTTTGATCATGTTTATTGCAATACGGTTATTCATTTAAGTAAGAGAATAAATTGTTGTTCTCTTTACATGAATAAAACCTTATATGGTTACACACCCAATGAAAATGGTTCGTTGGATCTCGATCGTAGTGATACACATATTCATAATATTGAAACCAAAAGATGCAAAGTTAATAATGATCGTGCAATTTATTTGTGGCACTACCATTTAGGTCATATTGGTGTAAAGCGCATGAAGAAAATCCATGCTGATGGGCTTTTGGAATCACTTGATTATGAATCAGTTGATGCTTGCGAACCATGCCTCATGGGCAAGATGACTAAGACTCCGTTCTCTGGAACAATGGAGCAAGCAACAGATTTGTTGGAAATCATACATACTGATGTATGTGGTCCGATGAATATTGAGGCTCGTGGCAGGTATCATTATTTTCTGGTCTTAAAAGATGATTTGAGCAGACATGAGTATATCTACTTGATGAAACACAAGTTTGAAACATTTGAAAAGTTCAAAGAATTTCAGAGTGAAGTGGAGAATCATCGTAACAAAAATAAAAGTTTCTACGATATGATCGCAGAAGTAAAATATTTGAGTTACAAGTTTGGCCTTCAGTTAAAAACAATGTGAAGTAGTTTCACTACTCACGCCACCTGGAACACCACAGCATAATGGTGTGTCCGAACGTCATAATTGTACTTTATTAGATATGGTGCGATTTATGATGTCTCTTACCGATCTACCACTATCATTTTGGGGTTATGCATTAGAGACAGCTGCATTCATGTTAAATAGGGCACCATCTAAATCCATTGAGACGACACCGTATGAACTATGGTTTGGCAAGAAACCTAAGCTGTCGTTTCTTAAAGTTTGAGGTTGCAATGCTTATGTGAAAAAGTTTCAACCTGATAAGCTCTAACCCAAATCGGAGAAGTGCGTCTTCATAGGATACCCAAAAGAAAATGTTGGGTACACCTTCTATCATAGATCCGAAGGCAATATATTCGTTGCTCTGAATGGATCCTTTTTAGAAAAGGAGTTTCTCTTGAAAGAAGTGAGTGGGAGGAAAGTAGAACTTGATGAGTGAGGGAGTCCTGGATTAGGGGGTGTTTGGATAGCTGAACTATATCTTCAGCCGGACTCCTGGACTATGAAGATACAAGATTGAAGACTCTGTCCCGTGTCCGGAAGGGACTTTCCTTGGCGTGGAAGGCAAGCTTGGCGATGCGGATGTTCAGATCTCCTACCATTGTAACCGACTCTATGCAACCCTAACCCTCTCCGGTGTCTATATAAACCGGGGGGGGGGGGTTAGTCCGTAGGACAACATACACATCAACAATCGTACCATAGGCTAGATTCTAGGGTTTAGCCTCTCTGATCTCGTGGTAGATCTACTCTTGTACTACCCATATCATCAATATTAATCAAGCAGGGCGTAGGGTTTTACCTCCATCGAGAGGGCCCGAACCTGGGTAAAACTTCGTGTCCCTTGCCTCCTGTTACCATCCGGCCTAGACGCACAGTTCGGGACCCCCTACCCGAGATCCATCGGTTTTGACACCGACATTGGTGCTTTCATTGAGAGTTCCTCTGTGCCGTCGCCGTCAGGACCGATGGCTCCTACGATCATCAATAGCAATGCAGTGCAGGGTGAGACCTTTCTTCCTGGGCAGATCTTCGTCTTTGGCGGCTTTGCACTGCGGGCCAATTCGCTTGGCCGTCTGGAGCAGATCGAAAGTTACACCCCTGGCCGTCAGGTCAGATTTAGAAGTTTAAACTACACGGCTGACATCTGCGGGGACTTGATATTCGATGGATTTGAGCCACTGCCGAGCGCGCCACACTGTCATGACGAGCATGATCTAGCTCTGCCGCTGAACAGTGCCCTGGAGGCCGCACCCGCATCGGCTCCGACCCTTAGTCCGGAGCCAACCGCGCCGATCGAGGATAGGTGGTTGGACGCCGCCTCGGGGGCTGCGATCCCAACGGCGGTTGAGCCGAACACCAGCCCTGTATTCTGCGGGACTCATGACTCCAAGGAGCCGGACTCCTCTCCGGACTTCGAGCCCTCCATGCCCCTGCCAATCGAATCCGATTGGGCGCCGATCATGGAGTTCACTACCGCAGACATCTTTCAGCACTCGCCTTTCAGCGATATCCTGAAGTCACTAAAGTCTCTCTCTTTATCAGGAGAGCCCTGGCCGGACTACGGTCAGCAAGGTTGGAGTACGGACGATGAAGAAATTCAAAGCCCACCCACCACCCACTTTGTACCCACTTTCGATGATTTAACCGACATGCTTGACTTTGACTCCGAAGACATCGATGGTATGGACGCCGATGAAGGAGACAATGAAGAACCAGCGCCTGTCGGGCCCTGGAACGCCACCTCGTCATATGACGTATACATGGTGGACGCACCAAAAGATGACGACGAGGAGCGGAAGGACGCACCGAAGGCCTGTTCCCTCGAAAAGCAGGCAAAACGGCGATGCAAGCGCCGCCCCAAATCCCGCCTCGACAGGAATAGCAGTCACACAGACCCAACGCTGGAGCAGGGCGAACCGCTGCCGAACAACAGCAATCCGGATATTCAAACCGAACTAACAAATCCTATCAGGGATAATGGTCCGGACGACATAACGCCGGATAGGTACCCGGAGCATCAGAATGCCCGTGAAAGGCTCATTGCCACCGCAAGGAGCTTAAAAAGCAGAAGCGAAGGCTCAAGGCCGCGCAAAACAAACTCCAATTCAGATGGAGTAAAAATACTTAATACAGCAGCAATGTACGGCGATAATCGCCCCTCAAAGAGCTACCCAAAGCGGAAGCTGCTACCCGAATTCGATGAGGAGGCCTCCAACCCCCCACAACCAAATATCAAAGCAACCACCTGGTCGGATAGACGACCCCTCTATCAACACAAAACGGCATACAATGTCGCTCACAATACAACACGTGACCCACGCGAGGGCTCGCACCCAAAGGATGGCGCAACAAGATCCATCTATGGACCAGCAGGCGCGCCCAGCATACAATGCAACACAACAAATGTCCGAACAACATGGCACACCCAGCTACAGGGGTGCCGCACATCCCCTGTGTTTCATCGATGAGGTGCTAGACCATGAATTTCTAGAGGGATTCAAGCCCGTAAACATAGAGGCATACGACGGAACAACAGACTCGGGGGTCTGGATTGAGGACTACATCCTTCATATCCATATGGCTCGAGGAGATGATCTCCACGCCATCAAGTACTTACCCCTCAAGCTCAAAGGGCCAGCTCGTCACTGGCTCAAAGGCCTCCCCGAAAGCTCCATTGGAAGTTGGGAAGAGCTCGAAGACGCCTTTCGGGCAAATTTTCAAGGGACTTATGTCCGACCTTCGGATGCGGATGATCTGAGTCATATAACTCAGCAGCCCGGAGAGTCAGCCCGAAAGCTTTGGAATAGGTTTCTTACTAAAAAGAACCATATCGTTGACTGTCCAAGCGCCGAAGCCTTAGCGGCTTTCAAGCATAGCATCCGTGACGAATGGCTCGCCAGACACCTCGGCCAAAATAAGCCGAGAACAATGGCCGCATTAACAAACCTCATGACCCGCTTTTGCGCGGGTGAGGACAGCTGGCTAGCCAGATGCAGCACCAGCGACCCCAGTACATCTGAAGTTAGAGATGGAAACGGGAAATCACGGCGCAACAGCAATAGCAAACACCGGAATAAAGAAGATAGCATGAAGGGCACGACAGTAAATGCCGGATTCAAAAGCTCCCGGCCAGGTCAAAAGCCGCCCAGTAAAGGCACCAGGGATGAACTGTCCAGCCTCAACAAAATTCTGGACCAGGTATGTCAGATACATAGTACCCCTAGCAAGCCCGCTAATCATACCCAAAGAGAATGTTGGGTCTTCAAGCAGTCCGGCAAGCTCAACGCCGTACACAAGGGGGAGGATACACCAAGTGAAGACGAGGACGAGCCTCCCAAACAAGACACTGGGGAACAAAAGAAATTCCCACCGGAAGTCAAAACAATAAACGTACTACACATGATCAAGGGAAAAAACAATGCGGCACCCCCAGGAAAATATACCCAACTGCCTGTCACCGCGAAGTCCTGCCAATGGTCATCTCAACCGATCATTTTCGACCATCGCGATTACTCAGCAAGTATCCGACATGCAGGATGGGCTGCCTTGGTATTAGACCCAGTAATTGGCGGATATCACTTCACACGAGTCTTGATGGACGGCGGCAGCAGCCTAAACCTCATATACCAGGATACAATCCGCGGGATGGGGTTAGACCCAACACAAATTCGCCATAGCAATACTACCTTTAAAGGAGTAATGCCAGGCCCAGGGGCTCGTTGTACGGGCTCCCTCCTACTAGAAGTTATATTCGGCTCCCCTGATAACTTCCGTAGCGAGCATTTAACCTTCCACATCGGTCTGTTTCAAAGTGGCTATCAAGCACTGCTCGAGCGCGAAGCTTTCGCTCGCTTTAATGCAATACCACACTACGCCTCCCTCACACTCAAGATGCCCGGTCCACGCGGGATCATTTCAGTGCACGGAAATATCAAGCGATCTCTGCGCGCCGAAGAGAGTGAGGCTGCCTTAGCAGCCACACACTAAAGGCGCCCGGACTAGCCAAAGCGCCCCATAGGTCGTCAAGACCTCAGACACAACTAATCGAGTCCGGCGCCGCTACTTATACCAAATAAATGGTCACACCCCTATTTACAAGGGGCTCCACGCGCGCAGACATGTGGCCATTCCTTCTCATTTTAAATTATGCATAGTTTCTTTAATTATCTTTTTTGCACGACAACCTTTTTCACCTAAATTCCTCTCTTTTACAGACGATCATCGTGCCACACCCGTCTAGGATACGGCACAATGGAGACACAGGCGCAGGCGTGCAGCAGGGACCCGCTCCAAGGATTCTTTTTAGATTAAGACCCTGCGTAAACCTTTTTTACTGTCTCTTGTTGATACATATCCACCGTTGAGAAGGATGCTGACGTCTTGGCATGTGGCCACGCTAGACCAATGCACGTACCTGGACATAAGGGGCTTATTACGAAGGCCATTATTTAGGCCCGGTTTATACTACAAAGACCGAATACCTTAGGGAGTGTTCGGCGTCGCGAGTTTGGCCCTATATGCATCAGCTCCGAATCATTGTCTTTGGTCAAATGTTGGGTTTGCCCGGCTCCTGTGTTTTGGTGCCTTACGTTCCGCTTTACCGGCTAAGGTAGCACCAGGAGAACTACTGCGATTGTGCCCTGGTTCATCCGGACGAGCACCTCAGTAGAGAAAGCCGAAAACTGACTGTCATGATCTAGCGCGAGACTGGTCAACCACTCGATGACCCATGGTAATGTTAGAATTCCTCCGCCTTAACGAAGGGCCGCTTTCCGGCTAGGCATATACGCACCCCGGGATTGGGAGAGTGCGGAGCCACCAGGGACTATCTAGTAGCCCCACTGTCAAACTCCTATGGCTAAGTGAAAGTGTTAAAGCATTATAGTCCGGTTGCCTCGCTCGCTCCGCTATCACCTCCTTAATAGGACCAAGACGTTGGGTTAAGTGTGAACGCGTGTTTCTGCGAACACCTCCGCATTATATGCGTGGGGGTTGAAGCCGACGACTGCAATCTTTCAGGTTATACACATGTATACATAAACGGCCGCCCAGGAGGCATCACATTACTTTCAGGCAAAAGTATAAAAGTAGCCTTATGACAATTTATAAAAGCATTTCGCTTACAATGAGATTACATGTCACTCAAACATAATATTTTTTGAGCACTGGGTCCCTATCAAACGAGCACCCTCAAGAACTTCCTCAAAGTAGTGCTCAGCAGCCCTTCGACCTATGGCCGAATCCTGTGCTGCAACAGTGGTAGCATCCATCTCTGCCCAGTATGCTTTAGCACAGGCAAAGGCCATTCATGCGCCTTCTATACACGCCGACCTCTTCATCGCATTAATGCGCAGCACCACGTCAAGGAACTGTTGCACCAAGCCAAAATAGCTGTTCGGTTTTAGCCTTTCCGGCCATAGCTGATCCACAACAGACCTCATGGCGAGTCCGGACAACCTATTCAGTTCGGCACATTCGGCTAGTTGGTCAGACAACGAAAGTGGACGCTCGGGAGAATGGAATTGTGTCCAAAACAGCTGGTCCACTTCACGGTCCGTCTGACCCTTGAAGTACTTGGCCGCATCACCAGCGCTCGCCGCCAAATCCATATACGCATCCTCTGAACTCCATAGCCGATCCAGAGGGGCATACCGTGGATCTCCGAACTTCCTCTGTAGCATAAAGGATTTCTCGGCTACAATATCCCCGGCTTCCCGCAGCTCCTCCTTCTTTGCCCTCATAGCAGAGCAGAGGTCTTTTCCCGTTGCAGCAGCCTTCTCAAGGTCTGATGCCTTCGCCTGGTTTTCCTTTTCAAGAGCCCGGCAACGGACGACGACGGCTTTTAATTCTATGGCCATATTGGCCATCTTATCCCGGCTCTCGCCATGTGCGGCCTTCTCGGCTCGCAACTCTTCGGCCACCTTCAAAGCAGCCGCATTACCCAATCTCGCTTGTTCCTTGGCTCGGGCAAGTTCCGCCCGCAAGGCTTCAACAGTGGCAACTCCATCTGCAGTAATAACATGTTAAATATACTGGCTTCATGCTGCTCTTACTATGCGGTGTTTACCAGATAATAACACCTACCCTGTGCCTCATCAAGCCTTTTGTTAACAAGCTCGATGTCAGCGTCTGCCGCATCCAACTGCCATTTTAAATGGGCAAACGCGCTAGTCCAGCTAGCCACCGGAGCTTCCATCACTTGCTCATAAAAGCAGTATGGTTACTACCTGGGATTATGATCCTCTGATCATCGTCGTTCCCAACGACAACCAGAGTCTCAGGGGCTACTATCTACACAGGGCACACTTAGCATGTGCAGGACTATCATACATTATTTTACGTACCTCAAAACCTGTCAGTAGACTCATAAAAGCTTTATGCAATCCGCTTTCGGCGGACAAGATTCTCTCCATCACCGTATTCATCAGCACACGGTGTTCATCTGAGATGGCCGCTCGCCCCACCAACTCCCTCAGAACATCCGACCGCACACTAAACGGTGCCGGACTCGTTTGTATGCTCTCTTCGGGAGCCGGACACTGGGAACTTCGGGGGTCGACGGGATTATCTTCTGGCCTCGCCGGACTCAGAGAGGCCCTCCGCGACGACACTTCAGGGTCGCCCACTTCCGGAGCGAAGGAGTCCGGAGGAGGCGTTTCGCTCTCCATCATCTCTGGAAGAAGATCCCCCGAAGACGAGCTCATTTGAGAGGGGCTAAGGCCCGAACTACAAAGATACATGCAGTGGTTATCTTCTCAGAAGAAAAGACGACATATCTGTACTATTAAGGTATTTTGGGTCACTTACGACTCGTGGGAGAATTGATCCCCTGCGGACTTTGTGCGGCAACTGCACCCCCCGGGGTAGGACCCTCTGTGGGAGACTTCTTCTCCCGTTTGGAAGCTTCGGCTTCCGAATCCCCAGACGCAATCCTTTTCCTCTTCTGGTCGTCTTCCTTCATGGAGACGCTCGCTCCCTCGGCTAGAGCGGCCAGCGTTTGGGGCCCGCGACCGCCCGCATTTCCCTTCAAGGGCTCCGGGCAAGGTGCGGTCTGGAGCATCTTTTCCAATATCGGATTTTCCAAACCCTCGGGGAGGGGGGCCGAGCACCGAATCAACTTCGCCTTTGTTAGCCAGCCCTGGTCAGAAAGCGAACTCTCAGAAATAACTTCGCATCAAAGGAGAGGTAGTACGCTCGGTCGAAAGATGCCTTACCTGTTCGGTGGCACGGTTGCTACTCAGGCCCACGTCCTCAGTAATTTCCGGACACTCCACTTGAGTTCCGAAGAACAACTTGTACATCTCCTCGTGCGTCAGGCCGAGGAAATTTCGAATGGCGCATGGTCCCTCGGGATTGAACTCCCACAGGCGAAGAGGCCGGCGTTTGCAAGGCTGGACTTGACGAACTAGCATAACTTGTGTTACCGCGACCAAACTGAAATCTCCATTAAAGAGATCTTGAATGCGGCTTTGCAGTAGAGGCACGTCCTTGGCCGGACCCCAGCTCAATCCTATGCTAATCCATGACATTAGTTGTGGAGGAGGGCCCGGGCGGAAAACGGGGGCGGCCGCCCACTTGGCACTTCTAGGAGCCGTGATGTAGAACCACTCCTGTTGCCACAATTCAGACACCTCTGGAATGGATCCTTTGGGCCATGCAGCTCCCGTCATCTTGCGTATTGAGGCACCTCCACACGCCGCATGTTGCCCCTCGATCATCTTCGGCTTTACTTCAAAAGTCTTGAGCCATAGGCCAAAGTGAGGGGTAACCCGGAGGAAGGCCTCGCACACAACAATAAACATCGTGATATGAAGAAAGGAGTCCGGAGCTAGATCATGGAAATCTAGCCCGTAGTAAAACATCAAGCCCCTGACAAAAGGATCCAATGCAAGGCCTAGACCTCGGAGGAAGTGGGAGACGAACACGACGCTCTCGTTGGGTTCGGGGGAGGGGACTGCCTGCCCCCGGGGAGGCAGCCGATGCAGAATCTCGACGGTCAGATATCTGGCCTCCCTCAACTTTTTGATGTCTTCTTTCGTAACGGAGGAAGGCACCCATTGGCCTTGAAGGCTAGATCCGGACATGACTGAAGGTTCGGAGCTCCCGACCTGAACTTTGGGCGTTTGAGCTTGAGGTGGGGGAAAGATTTGATTGAGCACGGGAGGGGAAAAATAAAAAGCCTCATCCCTTTATAAAGAGGCGAACATTAAGTGTCCTCTCTGTGTCCGTTTGGACTTGCCTATAATCTAGGAGTCCTAGAAACGGTTGGGTTACCCACGCCCGTATTGATGAGAATCCCGGAATAAGGGGACACGATCTCTGCTTTGACAAGACATGCCAAGGAAACCGCCTCGCATGACGCGCTAAGGTGGGATAATGAAACGACTCAGATAAAAGCTTGGTCGTGGTGTGTCGCACTACGGAATACGTCAGCAGATTAGATTTGTGTAAATATTATTCTCTCTATGGCAATATGTGGAAAACTTATTATGCAGAGCCGGACACTATCTTTGTGTTTAAAATCTTCTATAAAGTACTTGGAGGAGGAACCCGCCTTGCAATGTCGAAGACAATCTGCGCGCCGGACTCGTCGTCATTGAAGCCTGGTTCAGGGGCTACTGAGGGAGTCCTGGATTAGGGGGTGTTCGGATAGCCGAACTATATCTTCAGCCGGACTCCTGGACTATGAAGATACAAGATTAAAGACTCCATCCCGTATCCGGAAGGTACTTTCCTTGGCGTGGAAGGCAAGCTTGGCGATGCGGATGTTCAGATCTCCTACCATTGTAACCGACTCTATGTAACCCTAACCCTCTCTGGTGTCTATATAAACCGGGGGGTTTTTAGTCCGTAGGACAACATACACATCAACAATCATACCATAGGCTAGCTTCTAGGGTTTAGCCTCTCTGATCTCGTGGTAGATCTACTCTTGTACTACCCATATCATCAATATTAATCAAGCAGGACGTTGCGTTTTACCTCCATCGAGAGGGCCCGAACCTGGGTAAAACTTCGTGTCCCTTGCCTCCTGTTACCATCCGGCCTAGACGCACAGTTCGGGACCCCCTACCCGAGATCCGCCGGTTTTGACACCGACAATGAGGTAACTATACCTGCTCCCTTATTGGAAAGTAGTTCATCACAGAAATCTGTTCCTGTGACTACTACACCGATTAGTGAGGAAGCTAATGATGATGATCATGTAACTTCAGATAAAGTTACTACCGAACCTCGTAGGTAAACTAGAGTGAGATCCGCACCAGAGTGGTATGGTAATCCTGTTCTGGAGGTCATGTTACTTGACCATGACGAGCCTACAAACTATGAGGAAGCGTTGATGAGCCCAGATTCCGCGAAATGGCTTGAGGCCATGAAATCTGAGATGAGATCCATGTATGAGAACAAAGTATGGACTTTGATTGACTTGCCCAATGATCAGCGAGCCATTAAGATTAAATGGATCTTCAAGAGGAAGACGAACGCTGATAGTAGTGTTACTATCTACAAAGCTAGAATTGTCGCAAAAAGGTTTTCGACAAGTTCAAGGTGTTGACTATGATGAGAGTTTCTCACTCGTATCTATGCTTAAGTCTGTCCGAATCATGTTAGCAATTGCCGCATTTTATGAAATCTGGCAAATGGATAAACAAAACTGCATTCCTTAATGGATTTATTAAAGAAGAGTTGTATATGATGCAACCAGAAGGTTTTGTCAATCCTAAAGGTACTAAAAAATATGCAAGCTCCAGCGATCCATCTATGGACTGCTGCAAGCATCTCGGAGTTGGAATATACGCTTTGATAAGTTGATCAAAGCATATAGTTTTATACAGACTTGTGGTGAACCCTGTATCTACAAGAAAGTGAGTGGGAGAACTACATCATTTCTGATAAGTATATGTGAAAGACATATTGTTGATCGGAGATAATGTAGAATTATTCTGCAAAGCATAAAGGAATGTTTGAAAGGAGTTTTTCAAAGAAAGACCTTGGTGAAGCTGCTTACATATTGATCATCAAGATCTATAGAGATAGATTAATACGCTTGATAAGTTTTTTCAATGAGTACATACCTTGACAAGATTTTGAAGTAGTTCAAAATGGAACAGTCAAAAAGGAGTTCTTGCCTGTGTTACAAGGTGTGAAGTTGAGTAAGACTCAAAACCCGACCACGGCAGAAGATAGAGAGAGAATGAAAGTCATTCCCTATGCCTCAGACATAGGTTCTATAAAGTATGCCAAGCTGTGTACCAGACCTATTGTATACCCTGCCCTGAGTTTGGCAAAGGAGTACAATAATGATCTAAGAGTAGATCACTGGACATTGGTCAAAATTATCCTTAGTGGAATAAGGATATGTTTCTCGATTATGGAGGTGACAAAAGGTTCGTCGTAAAGGGTTACGTCGATGCAAGTTTTGACACTGATCCAGATGAGTCTAAGTCTCAATCTGGATACATATTGAAAGTGGGAGCAATTAGCTAGAGTAGCTCCATGCAGAGCATTGTTGACATAGAAATTTGCAAAATACTTACGGATCTGAATGTGGCAGACCCGTTGACTAAACTTCTCTCACAAGCAAAACATGATCACACCTCAGTACTCTTTGGGTGTTAATCACATAGCGATATGAACTAGATTATTGACTCTAGTAAACCCTTTGGGTGTTGGTCACATGTCGATGTGAACTATGGGTGTTAATCACATGGTGATGTGATTGATGTTAAATCACATGGCGACGTGAACTAGATTATTGACTCTAGTGCAAGTGGGAGACTAAAGGAAATATGCCCTAGAGGCAATAATAAAGTTATTATTTATTTCCTTATATCATGATAAATGTTTATTATTCATGCTAGAATTGTATTAACTAGAAACATAATACATGTGTGAATACATAGACAAACAGAGTGTCACTAGTATGCCTCTACCTGACTAGCTCATTGATCAAATATGGTTATGTTTCCTAACCATAGACATGAGTTGTCATTTGATTAACGAGATCACATCATTAGGAGAATGATGTGATTGACTTGACCCATTCCGTTAGCATAGCACTTGATCGTTTAGTTTGTTGCTATTGCTTTCTTCATGACTTATACATGTTCCTATGACTATGAGATTATGCAACTCCTGTTTACCGGAGGAACACTTTGTGTGCCACCAAACGTCACAACGTAACTAGGTGATTATAAAGGTGCTCTACAGGTGTCTCCGAAGGTACTTGTCGGGTTGGCGTATTTCGAGATTAGGATTTGTCACTCAGATTGTCGGAGAGGTATCTCTGGGCCCTCTCGGTAATGCAACATCACTTAAGCCTTGCAAGCATTGCAACTAATGAGTTAGTTGCAGGATGATGTATTACGGAACGAGTAAAGAGACTTGCCGGTAACAAGATTGAACTTGGTATTGAGATACCGACAATCAAATCTCGGGCAAGTAACATACCGATGACAAAGGGAACAACGTATGTTGTTATGCGGTCTGACCGATAAAGATCTTCATAGAATATGTGGGAACCAATATGAGCATCCAGGTTCCGCTATTGGTTATTGACCGGAGACGTGTCTCGGTCATGTCTACATTGTTCTCGAACCCGTAGGGTCCGCACACTTAAGGCTTCGATGACAGTTATATTATGAGTTTATGAGTTTTGATGTACCGAAGGATTTCGGACTCCCGGATGAGATCGGGGACATGACGAGGAGTCTCGAAATGGTCGAGACGTAAAGATCGATATATTGGACGACTATATTCGGACATCGGAAAGATTCCGAGTGATTCGGGTATTTTTCGGAGTACCGGAGAGTTACGGGAATACATATTGGGCCTTATTGGGCCATACGGGAAAGAAGGAAAAGGGCCTCAAGGGTGGCCGCACACCTCCCCTTGGTCTGGTCCGAATTGGACTAGGGAAAGGGGGGCACCCCCTTCCTTCCTTCTCCTTTTCCCTTCCTCTTTTCCTATTCCATATGGGAGGTGGAATCCTACTAGGACTAGGGAGTCCTAGTAGGACTCCACACTTGGCGCGCCCCCTCCTAGGGCCGGCCTCCTCCTCCCTTGCTCCTTTATATACGGGTGCAGGGGGCACCCCAAAGATACAACAATTGATCATTGATCTCTTAGCCGCGTGCGGTGCCCCCTTCCACCATAATCCTCGATAATATTGTAGCGGTGCTTAGGCGAAGCCCTGCGACGGTAGAACATCAAGATTGTCACCATGCCGTCGTGCTGACGGAACTCTTCCCCAACGTTCTGCTGGATCGAAGTCCGGGGATCGTCATCGAGCTGAACGTGTGCTAGAACTCGGAGGTGCCGTAGTTTCGGTGCTTGATCGGTCGGGCCGTGAAGACGTACGACTACATCAACCGCGTTGTGCTAACGCTTCCGCTTTCGGTCTACGAGGGTACGTAGACAATACTCTCCTCTCTCGTTGCTATGCATCACCATGATCTTGCGTGTGCGTAGAATTTTTTTTGAAATTACTACATTCCCTAATAGTAGAAGCAATAGTTGGCGAGACGACCACGACGCCACGATGGAGATCAAGGTATCGAGCCGGTGACGATGGAGATCATGACGGTGCTTTGGAGATGGAGATCAAAAGCACAAGATGATGATGGCCATATCATGTCACATATTTTGATTGCACGTGATGTTTATCTTTCATGCATCTTATTTTGCTTAGTACGGGGGTAGCATTATAAGATGATCCCTTAACAAAATTTTAAGGTATAAGTGTTCTCCCTGAGTATGCACCATTGCGACAGTTCATCATGTTGACACACCACGTGATGACCGGGTGTGATAGACTCTACATTCGCATACAATGGGTGCAAGACAGTTTTGCACATGCGGAATACTCGGGTTAAACTAGACGATCCTGGCATGTACAGACATGGCCTCGGAACACTGGAGACCAAAAGATCGAACATGAATCATATAGTAGATATGATCAACATAGAGATGTTCACCATTGATGACTACTTCATCTCACGTGATGATTGAACATGGTTTAGTTGATTTGGATCAAGTATCATTTAGATGACTTGAGGGATGTCTATCTAAGTGGGAGTTCTTAAGTAATATGATTAATTGAACTTAATTTATCATGAACTTAGTCATGATAGTTTTTGCATATCTATGTTGTAGATCAATGGCCCGTGCTACCGTTCCCTTGAATTTTAATGCGTTCCTAGAGAAAGCTAAGGTGAAAGATGATGGTAGCAACTACACGGACTGGGTCCGTAACTTGAGGATTATCCTCATTGCTGCACAGAAGAATTATGTTATTGATGCATCGCTAGGTGAAAGGCCTGCTGCGGGTGAAGGAAATATGCCCTAGAGGCAATAATAAAGTTGTTATTTTATATTTCCTTATTCATGATAAATGTTTATTATTAATGCTAGAATTGTATTAACCAGAAACTTGATACATGTGTGGATACATAGACAAAACATCTTGTCCCTAGTAAACCTCTACTAGACTAGCTCGTTAATCAAAGATGGTTAAGTTTCCTAATCATAGACACGTGTTGTCATTTTATGAACGGGATCACATCATTAGGAGAATGATGTGGTGGACAAGACCAATCCGTTAGCTTAGCATACTGATCGTTCAGTTTTATTACTATTGCTTTCTTCATGTCAAATACATATTCCTTTGACTATGAGATGATGCAACTCCCAGATACCAAAGGAATACCTTGTGTGCTATCAAACGTCACAACGTAACTGGGTGATTATAAAGATTCTCTACAGCTATCTCCGAAGGAGTTTGTTGGGTTAGCATAGATTAGGATTAGGATTTGTCACTCTGAGTATCAGAGAGTTATCTTTGGGCCCTCTCGGTAATGCACATCAAAAGAAGCCTTGCAAGGAAAGTGACTAATGAGTTAGTTAGGGGATGATGTATTACAGAACGAGTAAAGAGACTTGCCGGTAACGAGATTGAACTAGGTATGAAGATACCGAGATCGAATCTCGGGCAAGTAACATACCGATGACAAAGGGAATAATGTATGTTGTCATGACAGTTCGACTTATAAAGATCTTCGTAGAATATGTAGGAGCCAATATGAGCATCCAAGTTCCGCTATTGGTTATTGACCGGAGAGGTGTCTCGGTCATGTCAAGATAGTTCTCGAACCCGTAGGGTCCGCACGCTTAACGTTCGATGACGATTTAGTATTATATGAGTTATGTGATTTGGTGACCGAATGTTGTTCGGAATCCCAGATGAGATCACGGACATGACAAGGAGTCTCGAAATGGTCGAGAGGTAAGGATTGGTGTATAGGATGACAGTATTCGGACACCAGAAATGTTCCGGATTGTATCGAGTACTTATCGAAGTACCGGGGGGTTACCGGAACCCTCAAGGGAAAGATATGGGCCATATGGGCCATGAGAGGGGAGCACACCTGCCCACAAGGGGTGACGCCCCCCTATGGAAGCTGGCCGAATTGGAAAAGGAAAAGGGGGGATAGGCCCCCCTTCCTTTTTCTCTTCTCCCTTTCCTTTTCCCCCTCTGGTAAAAAGGAAAGGAGGGAGGCCGAATTGGGAGGACCCCAAGTAGGATTCCTCCTTTTGGGCGCCCCTTTGGCTGCCTCTCCTCCCCTCCAACCTATATATATTGGGGGGGGGGGCACCGCTAGAACACACAACAACAACAACATCTGTTAGCCGTGTACGGCGCCCCCTCCACAGATTATACCCTCAATCATATTCTTGCCGTGCTTAGGTGAAGCCCTGCGTAGATCACTTCAACATCACCGTCACCACACCATCATGCTGACGGAACTCATCTACTTGCTCGACACTTTTCTGGATCAAGAGTTCGAGGGACGTCATCGAGCTGAATGTGTGCATAACTCGGAGGTGCCGTACGTTCGATGCTTGATTGGCCGGAGCAAGAAGAAGTTCGACTACATCAACCATGTTGTCAAACGCTTATGCTTTAGGTCTACGAGGGTACGTAGACACACTCTTCCCCTCTCGTTGATATGCATATCCTAGAAGATCTTGCATGAGCGTAGGAAAATTTTGAAATTGCATGCTACTTCCTGACAGTGGTATCAGAGACAGGTTTATGCGTAGATGATATGCACGAGTAGAACAGAAAGAGTTGTGGGCGGTGATCGTCATACTGCTTACCACCAATGTATTATTTTGATTCCACGGTATTGTTGGATGAAGTGGCCCGGACCAACCTTACATGACCACGTTCATGAGACCAATTCCACCGACAGACATGCAACTAGTTTTGCATAAAGGTGCTGGCGGGTGTCTGTTTCTCCTACTTTAGTTGAATCGAATTTGACTGCGGCCGGTCCTTGTTGAAGCTTAATACAACAAACTTGATAAATCACCGTTGTGGTTTTGATGCGTAGGTAAGAACGGTTCTTGCTAGAAGCCCGTAGCAGCCACGTAAAACTTGCAACAACAAAGTATAGGACATCTAACTTGTTTTTGTAGGGCATGTTGTGATGTGATATGGTCAAGACATGATGTGATATACGTTATTGTATGAGATGATCATGTTTTGTAAAAGTCACTCGCAACCGGCAGTAGCCTTATGGTTGTCTCTTTATTGTATGAAATGTAAACGCCATGTAATTGCTTTACTTTATCACTATGCGTTAGCGATAGTTGTAGAAGCAATAGTTGGTGAGACGACCATGACGCTATGATGGAGATCAAGGTGTCAAGCCAGTGATGATTTGATCATGACGGTGCTTTGGAGATGGAGATCAAAAGCACAAGATGATGATGGCCATATCATGTCACATATTTTGAATGCATGCGATGTTTATCTTTTATGCATCTTATTTTGCTTAGTACGGTGATAGCATTATAAGATGACCCCTTACTAAAATTTCAAGGTATAAGTGTTCTCCCCGAGTATGCACTGTTGCGACAGTTCATCGTGTTGAGAAACCTTGTGATGATCCGGTGCGATAGACTCTACGTTAACATAAAACGGGTGCAAGACAGTTTTGCACATGCGGAATACTCGGGTTAAACTTGACGAGCCTGGCATGTACAGACATGGCCTCGGAACACTGGAGATCGAAAGGTCGAACGTGAATCATATAGTAGATATGATCAACATAGAGATGTTCACCATTGATGACTACTCCATCTCACGTGATGATCGAACATGGTTTAGTTGATTTAGATCACGTATCATTTAGATGACTTGAGGGATGTCTATCTAAGTGGGAGTTCTTATGTAATATGATTAATTGAACTTAATTTATCATGAACTTAGTCTTGGTAGTTTTTGCATATCTATGTTGTAGATCAATGGCCCGTGCTACCATTCCCTTGAATTTTAATGCGTTCCTAGAGAAAGCTAAGTTGAAGATGATAGTAGCAACTACACGGACTGGGTTTGTAACTTGAGGATTATCCTCATTGCTGCATAGAAAAATTATGTCCTTGATGCACCGCAACTGCAGACGTTGTGAACGCCTAGTAGTCATGTGTTGATGACTACTCAATAGTTTAGTGTGCCATGCTTTACGGCTTAGAATCGGGACTCCAAAGATATTTTGAACGTCATGGACTATATGAGATGTTCCAAGAATTGAAGTTAATATTTCAAGCAAATGCTCGAGTTGAGAGATATGAAGTCTCCAACAAGTTCTATAGCTGCAAGATGGAGGAGAACAGTTCTGTCAGTGAACACATACTCAAAATGTTTGGGTATCATAATCACTTGACTCAACTGGGAGTTAATCTTCCAGATGATAGTGTTATTTACAGAGTTCTTCAATCATTGCTACCAAGCTACAAAGGCTTCATGATGAACTATAATATGCAAGGGATGGATAAGACAATTTGTGAGCTCTTAGCTATGCTCAAAGCTATGTAGGTCGAAATCAAGAAGGAGCATCAAGTGTTGATTGTTAACTGAGTGCTTCTACTGCAAAGGGACTGGTCACTAGAAGCAGAACTGTCCCAAGTATTTGGCGGATCAGAAGGATGGCAAAGTGAAAAAGGTATATTTGATATACATGTTATTGATGTGTACCTTACTAATGCTTGTAGTAGCGTCTGGGTATTTGATACTGGTTCAGTTGCTCATATTTGTAACTCGAAACAAGGGCTACGGATTAAACGAAGATTAGCTAAGGACGAGGTGACTATGTGCGTTGGGAATGGTTCCAAGGTTGATGTGATCGCCGTTGGCACGCTACCTCTACATCTACGTTTAGGATTGGTTTTAGACCTGAATAATTGTTATTTGGTGCCAGCGTTGACCATGAACATTATATCTGGATCTTGTTTGATGCGAGACGGTTATTCATTTAAATCAGAGAATAATGGTTGTTCTATTTATATGAGTAATATCTTTTATGGTCAAGCACCCTTGAAGAGTGGTCTATTTTTATTGAATCTCGATTGTGGTGATACACATATTCATAATATTGATGCCAAAAGATGCAAAGTTGATAGTGATAGTGCAACATATTTGTGGCACTATCGTTTAGGTCATATTGGTGTAAAGCGCATGAAGAAACTCCATGCACATGGGCTTTTGGAATCACTTGATTATGAATCATTTGATACTTGCGAACCATGCCTCATGGGCAAGATGGCTAAAACTCCGTTCTCCGGAACAATGGAAGGAGCTAATGACTTATTGAAAATGATACATACCGATGTATGCGGTCCAATGATGATTTGAGCAGATATGGGTATATCTACTTAATGAAACACAAGTCTGAAACATTTGAAAAGTTCAAAGAATTCCAGAGTGAAGTGGAGAATCACCGTAACAAGAAAATAAAGTTTCTATGATCTGATCACGTAGGCGAATATTTGAGTTACGAGTTTGGCCTTCATTTAAAACAATGTGGAATAATTTCACAACTCACGCCACCTGGAACACCATAGCATAATGGTGTGTCCAAAGGTTGTAACCGTACTTTATTAGATATGGTGCGGTCTATGATGTCTCTTATCGATTTACCACTATCGTTTTGGGGTTATGCATTGGAGACAGCCGCGTTCATGTTAAATAGGGAACCGTCTAAATCCGTTGAGACGACACCGTATAAACTGTGGTTTGGCAAGAAACCTATTATCGTTTCTTAAAGTTTGGGGTTGCGACACTTATGTCAAAAGGTTTCAGCCTGATAAGCTCGAACCCAAATCGGAGAAGTGTGTCTTCATAGGATACCCTAAGGAAACAATTGGGTACACCTTCTACCACAAATCCGAAGGCAAGATATTTGTTGCCAAGAATGGAAACTTTATAGAGAAGGAGTTTCTCTCGAAAGAAGTGAGTGGGAGGAAAGTAGAACTTGATGAGGTAATTGTACCTTCTCTCGAATTGGAATGTAGCTCATCACAGAAAACCGTTCTCGTGATGCCTACACCAACTAGAGAGGAAGCTAATGATAATGATCAAGAAACTTCAAATCAAGTTACCGAACCTCGTAGGTCAAGTAGAGCATGTTCCGCACCAGAGTGGTACGATAATCCTGTTCAGGAAGTCATGTTACTAGACCATGATGAACCTACGAACTATGAAGAAGCGATGATGAGCCCAGATTCTGATAAATGGCTTGAGGCCATGAAATCTGAGATATGATCCATGTATGAGAACAAAGTGTGGACTTTAGTTGACTTGCCCGGTGATCGGCGAGCCATAGAGAATAAATGGATCTTCAAGAAGAAGACTGACGCTTGACACATCACCAACCTATCTACTTTTCCTAACACTTTACCTCTTGTTTTGGACTCTAATTTGCATAATTTGAACGAAACTAACCCCGGATTGACGTTGTTTTCAGCAGAACTACCATGGTGTTGTTTTTGTGCAGAAATAAAAGTTTTCGGAATGGAATGAAATTTTGCAAGGATTTTTTATATCAATAAAGAGAATTTCTGGAGCCAAGAACCAACAGAGGGGGGCACCTGGGTGGGCACAGCCCACCAGGGCGCGCCCCCCTCCAGGCGCGCCCAGGTGGGTTGTCCCCACCTGGTGGGCCTGCAGACCCTGAAACCGATGCTATAAAATCCTATTTTTCCAGAAAAATTCAGGGAGAAGCGCCCCCTCCAGGCGTGCCCAGGTGGGTTATCCCCACCTGGTGGCCCCGCAAACCCCGAAACCGACGCTATAAAATCCTATTTTTCCAGAAAAAAAATCAGGGAGAAAGAATTATCGCGTTCCACGAGATGGAGCCGCCGTCACCTCCTGTTCTTTATCGGGAGGCCAGATCTGGAGTCCGTTTGGGGCTCCGGAGAGGGCGATCTTCGTCATCACCAACCCTTCTCCATTGCCAATTCCATGATGCTCCCCACCAGGGGTGAGTAATTCCTTCGTAGGCTCACTGGTTAGTGAGGAGTTGGATGAGATTCATCATGTAATCTAGTTAGTTTTGTTAGGGCTTGATCCCTAGTATCCACTATGTTCTTAGATTGATGTTGCTATGACTTTGCCATGCTTAATGCTTGTCACTTTGGGCTCGGGTGCCATGAATTCAGATCTGAACCGTTTATGTTATCACCATTATATCCATGTTCTAGATCTAATCTTGCAAGTTATAGTCACCTACTACGTGTTATGATCCGGCAACCCCGGAATGGCAATAGTCGGGACCACTCCCGGTGATGACCGTAGTTTGAGGAGTTCATGCATTCACCGTGTGTTAATGCTTTGTTCCCATTCTCTATTAAAAGGAGGCCTTAATGTCCCTTAGTTTCCAATTGGACCCCGCTGTCACGGGAGGGTAGGACAAAAGATGGCATGCAAGTTCTTTGCATAAGCACGTATGACTATTTACGGAATACATGCCTACATTATATTTATGAACTGGAGCTAGTGTCATGTCCCCCTAGGTTATGACTGTCACATGATGAATATCATCCAACAAATCGCAGATCCCATGCCTATGAATTTCTATTATGTTGTTCTTGCTAAGTACTACTGCTATCGTTACGGTTGCACTTGCTACAAAATTACTGCTATCACTATTACCGTTGCTATTGCTATTGCTACTACTATCAAAACTATCATATTACTGTGCTACTGATCACTTTGATGAAGATAATTAATCTCCAGGTGTGACTGAATTGACAACCTAGTTGCTAATACTTGCAAATATTCTTTGGCTCCCCTTGTATCAAATCTATAAATTTGGGTTGAATACTCTACCCTCGAAAACTATTGTGATCCCGTATACTTGTGGGTTATCAAGACCTTTTTCTGGCGCCGTCGCCGGGAAGCATAGCTATATTTGTTGAGTCACTTGGTATTATTATCAATTTATCACTATGAAGAATCTGAAGGATGATAAGACTAAGATTTTTTCCTCTAAGACGAGGGGAGGTAAGGAACAACCATCTAGCTCTGCCTTAGATTCACTGATGTCGGCTAGGACTACGTCGGTATTTCCCCAAAGAGGAAGGGATGATGGAGCACAACAACGGTGGGTATTTCCCTCAGTGAAGAAACCAAGGTTATCAAACCAATAGGAGAACCAAGTAACACAACGTAAACAGCCCCTGCACACAAATAACAACCACTCGCAACCCGATGTGTTAAAGGGGTTGTCAATCCCTTTCGGGTAACGGCGCCAGAAATTGGTGTGCGGGCAGGATAAAGTTGTAATAGATTGAATAAATATATCACAAATAGAATAAAGTGCAGCAAAGTATTTTTGGATTTTTGGATTAATAGATCTGAAAATAAATGCAAATAAAAGTAGATCGCAAAGGCAAATATATGAGAAAGAGACTCGGGGGGCGTAGATTTCACTAGTGGCTTCTCTCAAGAAAAATAGCAAACAGTGGGTAAACAAATTACTGTTGGGTAATTGATAGAACTTCAAATAATCATGACGATATCCAAGCAATGATCATAACATAGGTACCACGTCCAAGATTAGTAGACCGACTCCTGCCTGCATCTACTACTATTACTCCACACATCGACCGCTATCCAGCATGCATCTGGTGTATTAAGTTCATGGAGAAAAGGAGTAATGCAATAAGAACGATGACATGATGTAGACGAGATCTATCTATGTAGAGATAGACCCCATTGTTTTATCCTTAGTATCAATGATACATACATGTCGGTTCCCCTTCTGTCACTGGGATCAAGCACCGTAAGATCGAACCCACTACAAAGCACCTCTTCCCATTGCAAGATAAATAGATCAAGTTGACCAAACAAAATCCAAATATCAGAGAATAAATACAAGGCTATAAGAGATCATGCATAAAAGAGATCAAAGAAATTCAAATACTTTCATGGATATAAAAATATATGACTGATCATAAACTCGAAGTTCATCAGATCCCAACAAACACACCGTAAAGTTTCGTGGCATTTGGACTCCATTAGGTATTGATTTTCTGTGATGTAAAAAACATGGAAAAAACAACAGCTGGCACTTGGCACTATGTCAATAGGTTAGTACCAAAAAATGATATAAAATGACTATAAAGTGATTATAAAACATCCAAGATTGATAATATAACAGCATGGAACAATAAAAAATTATAGATACGTTGGAGACGTATCATTCACCTTCTGTTATAAGTAAACTTGCAACACCACCACATACTATTAATCCTGATATGTTGCAAGTTATTGATGATGCTACTTTTTCTATGAATGATACTTATGATGATGCTAGTACCTTGCTTGATGATGATGTGCCACTAGGTGAATTTCTTGATGAACAAATTGCTAGAGTAAGAGAGCATGATATTGTTGAAACTGATGATGAGCTTGAAACTGAAAATTTTGAAACACCTACTAGAACTAGCCCTCCTAGATATGAATTGCCTAAGGTACTGGAAGGTTATCTTATGAATGAGGAGACAACTAGAGACATTCTTGCTTGTAAGGATAGGGATGATCTAGAGAAATTATTATGCAAGTATAAAGAAAAATCCTTGAATGCTAGAATGCAATATGATCCTAAGTTTGCTACTTCAACTATATTTATTGATGATAAGGATTATGAATTCTCTGTCGACCCAAAGTTAACTACTTTGGTTGAATCTGATGCTTTCCATGGTTATGAAACTGAAACTGTTGTGGCACATCTTACTAAGTTAAATGACATAGCCACCCTTTTTACTCATGATGAGAAAACTTGCTATTATTATATTCTCAAATTATTTCCGTTCTCATTAAAGGGTGATGCTAAAGCTTGTTACAATACTCTTGCTCCTGGTTGTGTGCGTAGTCCCCAGGATATGATTTATTAATTCTCTGAAAATATTTCCCTGCTCATAAGAAACAAGCTGCCTTGCAGGAAATATTTAACTTTGTGCAAATTGAAGAAAAGAGTCTCCCACAAGCTTAGGGGAGGCTTCTCCAATTGCTTAATGCTTTGTATGATCATCCTCTTAAGAAAAATGAGATACTGGATATGTTCTATAATGGACTAACCGATGCTTCTAGGGATTTCCTAGATAGTTGTGCTGGTTGTGTTTTCAGGGAATGAACTATTGGTCAAGCTGAAGAATTATTAAAAAATTATGATGATTGGACTCTCCCTAAACCACCTACTAAACCCACTCCGAAGAAGAATGGTATCTTATATCTTAGTCCTGAAGATATGCAAGAGGCAGAGAAATCTATGTAGGAAAAAGGTATTAAAGCTGAGGATGTCAAAATTTTACCTCCTTTTGAAGAAATGCATGGGCTTGATACTGAAGTAAATATGCCCTAGAGGCAATAATAAAGTTGTTATTTATATTTCCTTATATCATGATAAATGTTTATTATTCAACCTAGAATTGTATTAACTGGAAACTTAGTACATGTGTGAATACATAGACAAAACAGAGTGTCCCTAGTATGCCTCTACTTGACTAGCTCGTTAATCAAAGATGGTTAAGTTTCCTGACCATAGACATGTGTTGTCATTTAATGAACAGGATCACATCATTAGAGAATGATGTGATGGACAAGACCCATTTGTTAGCTGAGCATAAATGATCGTTTAGTTTACTGCTATTGCTTTCTCCATAACTTATACATGCTCCTATGACTATGAGATTATGCAAATCCCGAATACCAGAGGAACACTTAGTGTGCTATCAAACGTCACAACGTAACTGGGTGACTATAAAGATGCTCTACAGGTGTCTCCGATGGTGTTTGTTGAAGCCCAAATACTGTGAAGAAGCCCAAAGCTAGACCTAAGCCTGAAACTGAGTGCTTCTACTGCAAAGGGAATGGTCACCAGAAGCGGAACTACCCCAAATACTTGGCGGATAAGAAGGATGGCAAAGTGAACAAAAGTATATTTGATATACATGTTATTGATGTGTACTTTACTGGTGTTCATAGTAACCCCAAGGTATTTGATACTGGTTCAGTTGCTATGATTAGTAACTTGAAACAGGAGTTACAAAATGAACAGAAACTAGTTGAGGGCGAGGTGACGATGTGTATTGGAAGTGATTCCAAGGTTGATAAGATCACCATCACACACTCCCTTTACCTTCGGGGTTAGTGTTGAACCTAAAATAAATGTTATTTGGTGTTTGCGTTGAGCATAATATGATTGGATCATGTTTATTGCAATATGTTTATTCATTTAAGTCAAAGAATAATTGTTATTCTGTTTACATGAATAAAACCTTCTGTGGTCATACACCCAAGGTGAATGGTTTATTGAATCTTGATCGTAGCGATACACATATTCATAATATTGAAGCCAAAAGATGCAAAGTTAATAATGATAGTGAAACTTATTTGTGGCACTGCTGTTTAGGTCATATTGGTGTAAAGCGCATGAAAAAACTCCATGTTGATGGGCTTTTGGAATCACTTGATGCTTGCCAACCATGCCTCATGGTCAAGATGACTAAAACTCCGTTCTCCGGAACAATGGAGCAAGCAACTGACTTATTGGAAATAATACATACCGATGTATGCGGTCCGATGAGTGTTGAGGCTCGCGGCGGGTATCGTTATTTTCTGACCTTCACAGATGATTTGAGCAGATATGAGTATATCTACTTAATGAAACACAAGTCTAAAACATTTGAAAAGTTCAAAGAATTTCAGAATGAAGTGGAGAATCATCGTAACAAGAAAATAAAGTTTCTATGATCCGATCGCGGAAACGAATTATTTGAGTTACGAGTTTGGACTTCAGTTGAAACAATATCGAATAATTTCGCAACTCACGCCACCCGGAACACCACAGCGTAATGGTGTGTCCGAACATCGTAACTGTACTTTATTAGATATGGTGCGATCTATGATGTCTCTTACCGATTTACCACTATCATTTTGGGGTCATGCATTAGAGACAGTTGCATTCACGTTAAATAGGGCACCGTCTAAAAATCCGTTGAGATGACACCATATGAAATGTGGTTTAGCAAGAAAACTAAGCTATCATTTCTTAAAGTTTGGGGTTGCGATGCTTATGTGAAAAAGTTTCAGCCTGATAAGCTCAAATCCAAATCGGAGAAGTGCGTCTTCATAGGATACCCAAAAGAAACTGGTGGGTGCACCTTCTATCACAGATCCAAAGGCAAGATCTTTGTTGCTAAAAATGGATCCTTTCTAGAGAAGGAGTTTCTCTCAAAAGAAGTGAGTTGGAGGAAAGTAGAACTTGATGAGGTAATTGTACCTTCTCCCGAATTGGAAGTAGTTCATCACAGAAATCAGTTCCAGTGATTCGTACACCAATTAGTGAGGAAGCTAATGATGATGATCATGAAACTTCAGATCAAGTTACTACCGAACCTCATAGGTCAACCAGAGTACGTTCCGCACCAGAGTGGTACGATAATCCTGTTCTGGAAGTCATGTTACTAGACCATGACGAACCTACGAACTATGAGGAAGCGATGATGAGCCCAGATTCCGCGAAATGGCGTAAGGCCATGAAATCTGATATGGGATCCATGTATGAGAATAAAGTATGGACTTTGATTGACTTGCCCGATGATCGGTGAGCCATTCAGAATAAGTGGATCTTTAAGAGGAAGACGGACGCTGATAGTAGTGTTACTATCTACAAAACTTGAATTATCGCAAAAGGTTTTCGACAAAGTTGAAGGTGTTGACTACGATGAGATTTTCTCGCTTGTATCGATGCTTAAAAGTCTGTCTGAATCATGTTAGCAATTGCCGCATTTTATGAAATCTGGCAAATGGATATCAAAACTACATTCCTTAATGGATTTATTAAAGAAGAGTTGTATATGATGCAACCAGAAGGTTTTGTCAATCCTAAAGGTGCTAACAAAATGTGCAAGCTCCAGCAATCCATCTATGGACTGGTGCAAGCATCTCGGAGTTGGAATATATACTTTGATGAGTTGATCAAAGCATATAGTTTTATACAGACTTGCGGTGAAGCCTGTATTTACAAGAAAGTGAGTGGGAGCACTACAACATTTCTGATAAGTATATGTGAATGACATATTGTTGATCGGAAATAATGTAGAATTTTCTAGAAAGCATAAAGGAGTGTTTGAAAGGAGTTTTTCAAGGAAAAACCTCGGTGAAGCTGCTTACATATTGGGTATCAAGATCTATAGAGATAGATCAAGACACTTGATAAGATTTTTCAATGATTACACACCTTGACAAGATTTTTGAAGTAGTTCAAAATGGAATAGTCAAAGAAGGAGTTCTTGCCTATATTAAAAGGTGTAAAGTTGAGTATGACTCAAAACACGACCACGGCAGAAAATAGAAAGAGAATGAAAGTCATTCCCTATGCCTCAGCCATAGGTTCTATAAAGTATGATATGATGTGTACCAAACCTATTGTGTACCTTGCCATGAGTTTGTCAAGGGGGTACGATATTGATCTAGGAGTGGATCACTTGACAGTGGTCAAAATTATCCGTAGAAGACTAAGGAGATATTTCTCGGTTATGAGGTGATAAAGAGTTCGTCATAAAGAGTTACGCCAATGCAAGCTTTTACACCAATCTAGATGACTCTAAGTCTCGATCTGGATACATATTGAAAGTGGGAGCGGTTAGCTAGAGTAGCTCCATGCAAAGCATTGTACATAGAAAATTTGCAAAATACATATGGCACCGAATGTGGCAGACCCGTTGACTAAACTCCTCTCACAAGCAAAACATGATCACTCTTTGGATGTTAAACACATAGCAATGTGAACTAGATTATTGACTCTAGTAAACCCTTTGGGTATTAGTCACATGGAGATGTGAACTAATCACATAATGATGTGAACTATTGGTGTGAAATCACATGACGATGTGAACTAGATTATTGACTCTAGTGCAAGTGGGAGACTGAAGGAAATACGCCCTAGAGGCAATAATAAAGTTGTTATTTATATTTCCTTATATCATGATAAATGTTTATTATTCATGCTAGAATTGTATTAACAGGAAACTTAGTACATGTGTGAATACATAGACAAAACAGAGTGTCGCTAGTATGCCTCTACTTGACTAGCTCGTTAATCAAAGATGGTTAAGTTTCCTGACCATAGACACGTGTTGTCATTTAATGAACATGATCACATCATTAGAGAATGATGTGATGGACAAGACCCATTCGTTAGCTGAGCATAAATGATCGTTTAGTTTAATGCTATTGCTTTCTCCATAACTTATACATGCTCCTATGACTATGAGATTATGCAACTCCCGAATACCGGAGGAACACTTAGTGTGCTATCAAACGTCACAACGTAACTGGGTGACTATAAAGATACTCTACAGGTGTCTCCGATGGTGTTTGTTGATTTGGCATAGATTGAGATTAGGATTTGTCACTCCATGTATCGAAGAGGTATCTCTGGGTCTTCTCGGTAACGCACATCACTATAAGCCTTGCAAGCAATGTGACTAATGAGTTAGTTACGGGGTTTTGCATTATGGAACGATTAAAGAGACTTGCCGGTAACGAGATTGAACCAGGTATTGAGATACTGTCGGATTTCGGGTTCCGGCAGACCCTTGAGGTTCGAACACTGGGGTGCGCATGGAGATTTCGCTTCTTACCTACCTGCACCCCTCCGCCTCGCTAAGATCTAAGCTATGGAAAGAACAACACAAGGGACACAGGGTTTATACTGGTTCGGGCCACCGTTGTGGTGTAATACCCAACTCCAGTGTGTGGCGTGGTGGATTGCCTCTTGGGCTAATGACGATGAATGATACAAGGAAGAACAGCCTCGCGGGGGTCTGTCCTTGGCTGGGGCGATGAACTGCTGGGAGGAGTTCAGCCACCCTTCTCTCTCTCTCTTTCTTTGATCGAACATCTCCTCTTAACCCTTCCGAACCCTTCTGAACCCCCAGACCCTTCTCTTTTGTGGGTGTCTGGTCCTATTTATAGAGGCCCTGGTCCTCTTCCCAAATATCGAGCGGGAAGGGAGCCAACAATGGCGGGCTAATTTGAAGGGGGACAGCTAGTACTAGCTACCCTGACAAAAGTAGTCTTCGCCTGCACAAAGCTCTGGTGGTGACGCCGTCCTGGGCTCCATGATAACCTCCGTCTTGCAGTCTTCCTAGTCTTGGTCTTGTTGCAGCGAAATGGAAACCTTTGCCTAATGCCTCGGTACTCCGCAGCTGCGCTTGCCCCCTTTGCACCAAAGAGGAAAGGAGGACACTGCGCGGGCTGGCACCCGCCTGGCGCCCTTGGTCGTCATGGCTTGTGTCACGGGCACCTCGTGAGGTACCCCACCTTGATCTCTCCGCCTCCTCGCGAGCCAGCCTGATGAGACCGTGCCTGAGGAAGCTCCGTGTCGTCCGCCCCGCGAGGCTTGGCCCCTCACAAGGGTCTTTGGTCTGTGTTGATGAAGATGGGCCGTGCTGGGCCCCCCTTTGAGCCATGCCGCAGGCCACAGGCAGGCAAGTCTGGGGACCCCCGTTCCTAGAACGTCGACAGTAGCCCCCGGGCCCAAGGCGCGCTCGGACTTGGCCATGCAGGGAGGCGCAAGGGCAAGAGCGAAGCACCGCGGGCCCTAACAGCCTGCGGCCTTGGGCGCCGCGTTGTGGTTGACTGGACGTGGGCGCCTCAGCAACCGTGCGAGTTGATACGGGAGCGGCATCTGCCCAGGCTTCGCTTTTTTGCTTTCTCCGGTTGCTGCTCAGATCCCCTTTCTTACGCCTCTCCTTCCTTCCTCCAAAATCTCCAGATCTACTCCGACCGCGTGACCTAGGAAGCCATGGCGCCTCGTCAGTCCCTGGCCAGAGCTTGGTACTCGTCTGCCCTGGACTCACCAAACGTGTCGGAGGCGAGCCTTGCCCGGTTGCGCCGGATGGCGGCGGCGCAGGGCAACAACGGGGCGAAGGCGCTCAAGGCCGGCTCCGCCACCCCAGAAGGCCAAGGGAGCACCTTCTATCCGTTCTTCGTAAGTGCCATTGCCGCCGGCCTGGTGCCTCCCTTCTCTGAGTTCTTCTTCTCTATCCTCCGCCATTACAAGCTACAGGCTCTGCATCTCCACCCCAACTCCGTCCTTCTCCTGGCAATCTTCGCCTATTACTGCGAGGCTCACGTGGGGGTGCAGCCCTCAGTGGCCTTGCTGCGCCACTACTTCTACCTCCGAACCTCTCGCGGTCCTGCTTCCGCGTGCGCGAGCTTCATCGCGTACGGTGGCGCCATTGCCATCTCGAACCCCGGGAAAAGGACTGAGGGCTTCAGGAGCAAGTGGATCTTGGTGGATGCTGGGCGCATCCACCCTCGGCTGATCTTGCCCCCGGAGCAGCCCACGAGCTCTAGCGATTGGGGTCGAGCTGAGCTCGCGGACCCCCGCGCGAAGCTGGTGCTGGAGAAGATGGACGCGGATCTGAGGCCGGCCAACATGGCAGCGGCGAAGCTGACTGGCGCGTCGCTGCTGAGGGAATTTCTGGAGCACCAGCTGGCTCCGCTTCGGCGGTACTCACTTCCGATGTGGAGGCCCCATCCGAGCCCCGCGGCCTGGGCCGATGGAGATCTGGCTGCGGTCCTCCAATCTCTGGTTGGGGGCGATGTGGCGAGGTTGGAGGGCGCTCCTACGCCCTTGTTCCTCCGTGACGACTGGGAGCAGGTAGTGGAGTCCATGCCCGTCTTCAACTGGGATGGGCCCGTGCCCATGGAAACTCCTGAGGAACCGGTGGACGTGCCCTCCAACGATTCCAGCGAAGAGGAGGAAGGAGGGGAGCGGGAAAGAGGGCCTGACTCTGAGGCGACTGACGGAGAGTCGAGGGCTCCCCTCTCCCGGCGCAGGTCCCGCGTTCTCCGCCTCTCTCCGAGCAATGACGATGAGGATGACGACGAGGATGACGGCGAGCGGGACGGCGGGAGCTTGCCCCCGATCCCGAAGAAGGACAGGACCGGGTTGATCTCCCGCGGGTCTACCCCGGCCCCGAGGCAGACCGCAGACGCACCTTCCACTTCCAAGCTTCCCGAGGTTGACCCTTCCAGCCGGCTTTCAGGCTTCAAATTTGGCCGGAGGCCGCTCGAGCTCACTGGCGACGACCCGTAAGCGTTTGATCCTTGTCTTTATTTATTGTCCTGCTTCTGAGGCTTGATGTCCACATCTCTTGGATAGGCTGGCGCCCGCAGCAAAGAAGCCGAAGGGAGCTCCTGAGGTTCCACCCATGGCAGCGCCTCTGCCCGCGAAGGAGGGTGTCCGCGGCGCATGGGCTTCTCCTACCCGGTCGTCCTCGCGAGGCCAGGCTGAGCCGGCTGGGGCGAGCTCAGCCCCCACGGCCCTTGTGACTCCCGAGGTGTCCTTGCCTGCCGCCGCCACTACAGCTGTTGGGGCACAGCAGACTCCGCCTCAGGATGCTGTGCCCGCGCTGCCGCCTTCTCCTCCTACTCCACCGGCTACTGTCTCTCTGACTCCTTCTGCCGTTCTAGACCATGCTGCTGCTGAGCTGGACCGACTATGGCTGGATCTTCTTGGCGCCGACCCTCGCTTGGCGGCCGGGCGCTTGGAGCTGGCTTCAGGACGGGTTCGCTCCGACGCTTCGATTCGGGCGGCGCTGGTCCAGGCCTCGACAGCTTGCGATGAGGAGAAACATGTCGTTCTTGAGGTGAAGGCTGCTCGTGATGCAGCCCTGGGGGAGGCGGTCGACGCCCGTGGACGCTGCAAGGCGCTGGAGGACGAGCTACAAGGCATGCGGGACCAGCTCGCGAAAGAGGCCCGCCTTCGCCAAGAGTAGGAAGAAGGCATGAAGGCTTGTGAGGCGGCCGTCAAGGAGAGGGAGGCCAAGCTCAGGAAGCGCCGCGATCGCCTAGGCGCGCTGGAGCAGGAGTTGTGGGCGAGGAAGACCGAGCTGGACGACAAGGCCCTGGTTCTTGCTGAGGACCGCGTGGCCTTCACGGAGATGGAGGCGAAGGCTCGCTCCTCGCTAAGGACGCTTTATGATAGCGGCCTGGAGAGCCCGCTGGCTGGCGCCGAGGACGGCCCCACCAAGCTGCTTCCCTTCCTGGTTCGTGCTCTCGAAGATGTCGCCCTTGGCCTTGGCCCCATGGCTGAGGCCGAGGCGCGTGTCCTGTCTTCTGCAGCACTGACGCGGGTTCTCACCCACATCTACCTTCGGGATCCCGGCGTCGACCTCGACAGCCTGCTAGAGCCAGTAAGCGGCGAGCGTGCCGCTGCCGCTGCCGAGGCCATGAAGGGTCGCGCGGAGGCTTTGCTGGGGAAGTTCCGGGCCTTCAGCACCAAGCCGGAGCAAGGCGCTGCCGACCCCACTGCTCCGTAAGGCGAACCCATTCCGCGCCGCTCCTCCGCCGACAAGTGACTCCGTCATGGCTCTTGTCCTGCCTTTAGTTCCTGCACATGTATCATGCCTCGGGGAGGCGTTTAAACTTGTGTTTGGCATTGAGATAACAGTGTGGACTGTAATATTTGCTCTTGAATTCCTCGAAATTTGCGCTTTTCCTTCCTACTTGCTTATGTTCTACGCCGGCAGAGCCCGGCCCTGTGCATACCTCACCCAGCGTTAGTCCCAACGTGAAACCAGGACGGGGCCAAGGAGCGAGGGGCTACGTGACAAGTTAGGCTCCTGAGTCGCGATGCTCAGGATTCCCCCTTGGCGCACGAACAGCAAGTAGGAAGGTGTGAAGTGGGTGGATCTACCGTTCTACGTCTGCAGAGCCCGGCCGCGTGCATACCCCACCCAGCGTTAGTCCCGACCGGAAACCAGGACGGGGCCAAGGAGTGAGGGGCTACGCGACCAGTTAGGCTCCTG
>NC_041388.1:416001036-416024138 GCF_002162155.2 Triticum dicoccoides | reverse complement strand
CCCCCTCGCATGGCAGTCCCGAGGGGAGGTGTTGCGATGAGGCTAGACACTGAGCTCTGGGCTCCCTGAGGTTGATGTGGCCCAGGGGCCACCCTCAGTTGTTTATCACCAGCGCGGAGTATTGAGTTTCCGTATGTGTACGGGCATAGCCGCTCCTCGGCAGTGTCATCAGCCAGCGCGGAGCATGGTGCTTCCACTGGTACGTGGGAGGGGGCCCCCTCCGGGAGGAGTCCCCGGGGCGTGTACAGCCCCGCCCTGACACGTGGCTGGCACGGTAGGGCCTGGCGAGGTGTATCTGGGCACCCATGAGCCAGCGCAGGACTCACGGGGCCCTACCTCTAGGCGGGTTGCGCCTGGCACTGGGCCTTATCTTGTGATGTGTCCCTGCAAATTCGGTTAGATGTCGGCACTCTACGTCCTCGGGTCCCGGCCCTCGAGCTGGTCTCAGCCGTCGCTGGTATGCCAGGTCGTGATGCCGTGGACAAGGCCAGAGGGTGAGGGCTGGAGAGCCAGTAAGAGCCCTGAGTCGCGATGCTCAGGTACCCCCCCTTTAACGTGCAAGTGGTCGGCATGGAGAAGAAGAGGTGCCGTGGACCGGCATCAAATAATCAAGCATGGTGGGTATAATGCATAAACGGGAATAAGCGCAAATGGGACACATGCCGCTGGGTCTGGCCCGAGCGACTTGGGGATCAAGCAGCCCGAGGGGCGCCCCCAATAAGGTAAGCTAACAACATGAAATAAAAGGGATAAATGCCGTAGGGATGGACCCACACGGCCTGGTAATAATGCAGCCTTGAGGGGGCGCTCCCAGCTGGAAGTGAAACTTGAAAGATGTCACCTGATGACGTTGAGGACAAAGGGGTGTTGGTGTAGCAGACTCGATGGGCTGCGGAAGCCAATCCTCACGAGCCCCCAGGCCCGGGGGCCTCGGGAGGCTCCGGAGGTGCTGGCAGCTCCCCGCGGACCATCTCCATCTCCGCCAGGGCTGCGGAACGCCTGGCCTCTTGTGCCTCCATGATGCCCCTCATGAGGCGCTGGTACGTGGCAGCCGCGTTCGGCAAGCCATAAGGCATGCGAACGTAGTTGTGGGGTGGACCTCCGTAGAGCCCCGCGCGCGAGGGCCAGAGGCGCTCCAGGGAGGCGACTCGGTTGAGCCCTGGTATGTCGATGCAGACGCGTAGCCCGCCATCCTCGCCTGGATGGGGAGCCACTGCTGGTAGACGGCGGCCGCCTTTCATGACTCTTGACTCCTGTAGCTCCTGAATGGCCTTGCTGACGAACTCCTGAGGGTCTGGCTCTCCTTGCCTTACTCCTTCTTGAGGGAGACGTGCTTCAAAACACGCCTCCATGTGGTGCCCAAGCGCCTCCCTCGTGACCCTAGCCAGGTCGGTGGCCCTCCAGGGGAGAGCCCCTGAGCCCTGCCTGAGGAGGGCGCTGGGTGCGCTTTCCTATGCGATGGAAGGAGGTTCCCCCTGGGAAGGCACGGGCCCTGAGGGGCCTGCCTCCTGAGGAGCCGGGCCGGACGATGTCTTCTTCTTCTTGGGGGCGGTCTCGGGAAGCCTCCTGCTTCCGCGATCCAGGTCTTCCAGTGACGCGGCCTGAAAGGCTCGCTCCAGGGAACACACCGCATCCTTCTCTTCACAGGGCACCGTGATGACTCCGCCACTTCCTGGCATCTTGAGGACGTTGTAGCCGTGGTGAGTTACGGCCATGAACTTGGCCAGCGCTGGGTACCCGAGGATGGCGTTGTACGGCAGGCGAATGTGAGCGACGTCGAAGTCGATGAGCTCGGTGTGGTAGTTGTCGCATGCCCCGAAGGTGACAGGGAGGCAGACCTGCCCAATCGGGACCGTGGAGCCGTCGGTGACTCTGGAGAAAGGCTTGGTTGGCTGAAGCTGGCCGTAGGGCACTTGGAGATTGTTGAATGTTTCCACGGACAGGACGTTGAGCCCTGCCCCGCCATCGATGAGGGTCCTGGTGACCACCACGCCGCTGATGATTGGGGAACAAAGCATCGGGAGGACTCCGGCTATAGCTGCACACTTGAGCTGATCTGCTGAGCTGAACATGATGGCGCACCCCGACCACCTGAGAGGGCGCGTGGCTTCGAGCTTGGGGAGGACTGCATTCACTTCGCGGGCAAACTGCTTGAAGATGCGTTGAGAGGCTAGGGCTTGAGCCCCGCCCAGGATGCAGGCGATCGCGCGCGGCTCCTGGAAGCCCCCAGCCTCCTCGTCCTGGTGGCGGTCCTCGTTTCTCCTTGGTTGCGGCGGCAGTGGAGGGAGGCATGCGTTGCCTTGTGGGCGATCCTCAAGAGGCCGACCCCTCTAGTCTCCCTCGCGAGGCGGGTCTTGCCAGCAATCCTCGTGAGGTTGATCGCGCCACCCTTGGCGCGGGCCATGGTCTTCCCAGCGTCCTGCGTTCCTTCCTCCTCCTCGACCGTAACCCTGGTCACCGCGGTCGAGGCGATGGCCGATCCTTCCTTCTCGCACGGCTCAGAGCTCTTGACATTCGTTGGTGTTGTGGGTGTGGAGGTCGTGGTACACACAGTACCGGCTGCCCTTGGAAGGTTCTGGCTGATCTCTGCCCCGCTTGGTGTCTGGTTCTGCCGCGAGCACGGCAGCCCCCTTGCGCTTCACATCCTTGGCCTTGGGCTTCTTCTCTTCCGGGTCCGCGGCAGGCAGCTCGAGGAGGGAGAGACGCCCTTCCTCAGCCCTGGCGCACTTGGTTGCCAAGTTGAACAGCTCCAAAGAAGTGCACAGGTCTTCATGCATCGCCAGCTCCTCCTTCATCTTGACATCGCGCACACTATCGGAGAAGGCTGAGATGATGGCCTCCTCAGTCACCCTGGGAATCTTGAGGCGTGCGTTGTTGAAGCGCTGGATGTACTTCTGCAGGGTCTCCCCGGGTTGTTGCTTGATGCGGCGCATGTCGCTCACGGCGGGTGGCCGGTCGCGAGTACCTTGGAAGTTGGCGACGAAGCGGGTGCGCATCTCGTCCCAGGAGGAGATCGTGCCTGGAGCCAGGTTCACGAGCCAGGTGCGTGCCCCATCCTTGAGCGCCATGGGAAACTAGTTCGCCATGACCTTCTCGTGTCCGTTGGCAGCTTCGATGCCCAGCTCGTAGAGCTGGAGGAACTCCACAGGGTCAGCCGTGCCGTCGTAGCGAGGAGGCAGGTCTGGCTTGAACTTGCCGGGCCACGCGACACTGCGTAGCTCGGTGGTGAAGGCACGGCAGCCTGCTGTGGCCACGGGAGGCCTTGGGTGACGGAGAGCTTGGTCTTGCATGTCCCCACGCACTGCAGCTGGGTCTTGACGTGCGGGAGCCGGAGCATGGTCGCGACGTGCTGGAGCAGGGAGCGCCCGTACAGCTTCTTGCGGGCGAGGGACTTCCTGGGAGCTCTGCTCTTGCTGCGCTGGCACCTGACGGAGCGGGTTCCGCCCAGGGGCCACGCGCCTTGGAGCCATGGGGCCTTCTTGAGGAGGAGGCGGCCGGGGCGCCGCCGGAGCTTCGTCGCCCGCGCGGGGCGGGGCGCGGTGCAGTGAAACGGACGGTGCAGGAGAGCCCCCTGCGGCGCGGACAAGCTCGGCGACGCGGTCGAGCCATTCTTCGTAGACGTCATCGACAGGGCGGTAGCGCAGGAGCTTGTTTGCCGCGAGGAGCGCAGCTCGAGCCTCCGTGGGTGCGCGGAGCGCGCGGGACAAAGAACCAGCTGGGGGGAGCGAGGGAGTAGCGGTGCGGCCGTCTTGCCGCACGGACGGATGCTGAGACGATGCTTGCTGCTCGTCCCCCGCCGGTCCGGTGGCGGCGTTCACGGCAGGTGACGGGGAACGGTGAGGACGCCCGCCGACAAGAGCCGTCTGGGCGACGTGGGAAGCGAGAGCGGCCCGGTGCTCGACGCGGGCCTAAGGAGCGTCGAACATGGGTGTGATGGTCGGAGGAGAACGGGGCGGTCGAAGACGAATTGCGGCGCACCCCTACCTGGCGCGCTAAATGTCGGATTTCGGGTTCCGGCAGACCCTTGAGGTTCGAACACTGGGGTGCGCGCGGAGATTTCGCTTCCTACCTACCTGCACCCCTCCGCCTCGCTAAGATCTAAGCTATGGAAAGAACAACACAAGGGACACAGAGTTTATACTGGTTCGGGCCACCATTGTGGTGTAATACCCTACTCCAGTGTGTGGCGAGGTGGATTGCCTCTTGGGCTAATGACGATGAATGATACAAGGAAGAACAGCCTCGCGAGGGTCTGTCCTTGGCTAGGGCGATGAACTACTGGGACGAGTTCAGCCACCCTTCTCTCTCTCTCTCTCTTTCTCTGATCGAACCTCTCCTCTTAACCCTTCCGAACCCTTCCGAACCCCCAGACCCTTCTCTTCTGTGGGTGGCTAGTCCTATTTATAGAGGGCCTGGTCCTCTTCCCAAATATCGAGTGGGAAGGGAGCCAACAATGGCGGGTTAATTTGAAGGGGGACAACTAGTACTAGCTACCCCGACAAAAGTAGTCTTCGCCTGCACAAAGCACTGGTGGTGACGCCGTCCTGGGCTCCACGATGACCTCCGTCTTGCAGTCTTCCTGGTCTTGGTCTTGTTGCACCAAAATGGAAACCTTTGCCTGATGCCTCGGTACTCCGCAGCTGCGCTTGCCCCCTTTGCACCAAAGAGGAAAGGAGGACACTGCGCGGGCTGGCACCCGCCTGACGCCCTTGGTCGTCATGGCTTGCGTCACGGGCACCTCGTGAGGTACCCCGCCTTGATCTCTCCGCCTCCTCGCAAGCCAGCCTGATGAGGCCGTGCCTGAGGAAGCTCCGTGTTGTCCGCCCCGCGAGGCTTGGCCCCTCGCGAGGGTCTTGGGTCTGTGTTGATGAAGATGGGCCGTGCTGGGCCCCCCTTTGAGCCACGCCGCAGGCCGCAGGCAGGCAAGTCTGGGGACCCCCGTTCCCAGAATGCCGATAGATACCAACGATCAAATCTCGGGCAAGTAACATACCGATGACAAAGGGAACAACGTATGTTGTTATGCGGTTTGACTAATAAAGATCTTCGTAGAATATGTAGGAATCAATATGAGCATCTAGGTTCCGCTATTTGTTATTGACCTAAGATGAGCCTCGGTCATGTCTACATAGTTCTCGAACTCGTAGGTTCCGCACGCTTAACGTTCGGTGACGATCGATATTATGAGTTTATGTGTTTTGATGTACCGAAGGTTGTTCGGAGTCCCGGATGTGATCACGGGCATGACGAGGAGTCTCGAAATGGTCGATATATAAAGATCGATATATTGGAAGCCTATGTTTGTAGATCGGAATGGTTCCGGGTGAGTTAGGGCATTTACCGGAGTACCAGGGGTTACTCGACCCCCCCGGAAGTATATGGGCCTTATTGGGCCTTAGTGGAAAGAGAGAGGGGAAGCCAGGGCTGGCCGCGCGCCCCCTCCCCTTGGGTCCGAATTGGACTAGGGAAGGGGGGAGGTGCCCCCCTTTCCTTCTCCCTCTTTCCTCCTTCCTTCCTCTCCTACTCCAACTAGGGAAAGGGGGGAATCCTACTCTCATTGGGAGTAGGACTCCCTCTAGGGCGCGCCATAGAGAGGGCCGGCCCTCCCCTCCTCCACTCCTTTATATACGGGGGAGGGGGCACCCCATAGACACACAAGTTGATCTCCTAGCCATGTGTGGTGCCCCCCTCCATAGATTTCCACCTTGGTCATATCGTTGTAGTGCTTAGGTGAAGCCCTACGTCGGTAACTTCATCATCACCGTCATCACGTCGTCGTGCTGACGAAGCTCTCCCCCGACACTCAGCTGGATCTAGAGTTCATGGGACGTCACCGAGCTGAATGTGTGCAGATCGCGGAGGTGTCGTACCTTCGGTGCTAGGATCGGTCGGATCGTGAAGACGTACGACTACATAAACCACGTTGTCATAACGCTTTCACTAACGGTCTACGAGGGTACGTGGACAACACTCTCCCCTCTGTTGCTATGTATCACCTAGATGGATCTTGCGTGTGCGTAGGATTTTTTTTGAAATTACTGCTTTCCCCAAGAGATACACCACCACCTCCTAAGGTGGCAGAGGTAAATTCTCTAATGAAATTCAATGATAATGGCAATCCTCACAAATATGCACCCTATCCAATGTCTTTATGAGTTTGAAAATTATATTAGAAAACAAGATCACTTCAATGCAAATGTTATGAAAAAATTGAAATACAATTCTGGTATGATTGCTCGCTTGAGTGACGTGTTATTTAGAATCTCAAATGATGTTGAGGTGTTGGGAAGCATGCTTCTATGGTTCAAACTTAGTTAGAAGAAGTTCTAAGTATCAAAGGGAGTTGCTAGATGAAATGAACTATAATATCAATGATCATGTTGTTAGAGTAATGACTAGAGAAGGTAAAATGACCCAGGAACCACTTTATCCTGAGGGACACCCAAAAATAATTGAACAAGACTCTCAAAGAGTTAACACTGATGCACGTAGTCCTTCTAAAAAGAAAAATAAGAAGTAAAATGATAGGACTTTGCATGCCTCTAGTGAACTTGAAGTAGAAAAACCTCCTGATAATGAAGTCTCTATCTCTGGTGCTGAAACTCAACCTGGCAATGAACACTCACCTTCTGATAATGAAAAAGATAATGATGAGGTTCATGAAGAACCAGACAATGATGTTGAGATAGAACCTGCAGTTGATCTTGATAACCCACAACCAAAAAATAAAAGATATGGTAAAGGAGACTTTGTTGCTAGAGAACATGGTAAAGAAAGAGAACTATGGGTTCAAAAACCTATGCCCTTTCCACCCAAGCCAACTAAAAAGAAAGATGATGAAGAATTTGAATGCTTTTGCTGAAATGTTGAGGCCAGTATTTTTGCGTTCTCGCTTGACTGATATCCTTAAAATGCATCCTTATGCAAAGTACATGAAATACATCATCACCAATAAGAGAAAAATTCTGGAAGCTGAAATATCCACCATGCTTGCTAATTATACTTGAGGGAGTCCTGGATTAGGGAGTCTCCGGATAGCCGGACTATATCCTTTGGCTGGACTGTTGGACTATGAAGATACGAGATTGAAGACTTCGTCCCGTGTCCGGATGGGACTCTACTTGGTGTGGAAGGCAAGCTAGGCAATACGGATATGTATATCTCCTCCTTTGTAACCGACCTTGTGTAACCCTAGCTCCCTCTGGTGCCTATATAAACCGGAGGGTTTTAGTCCATAGGACAACAGACAATCATACCATAGGCTAGCTTCTAGGGTTTAGCCTCTTTGATCTCGTGGTAGATCAACTCTTATAATACTCATATCATCAAGAACAATCAAGCAGGACATAGGGTATTACCTCCATCAAGAGGGCCCAAACTTGGGTAAACATCGTGTCCCCTGCCTCCTGTTACCATCTGCTTTAGACACACAGTTCGGGACCCCCTACCCTAGATCCGCCGGTTTTGACACCGACATTGGTGCTTTCATTGAGAGTTCCACTATGTTGTCACCATAAGGCTTGATGGCTCCTTCGATCATCGCTAGCGATGTGGTCCTGGGTGAGGCTTTCCTCCCCGGATAGATCTTCATATTCGGCGGTTTCGCACTGCGGGCCAATTCGCTTGGCCATCTAGAGCAGATCGAAAGCTACGCCCCTGGCCCATCAGGTCAGATTTGGAAACTTGAACTACATGGCCGACATCCGCGGAGACTTGATCTTTGACGGATTCGAGCCCATGCCGGACGCGCCGCACAGTCGCGACGAGCAAGACGTAACTCTGTCATCGGACAGTGTTCGGGAGATCGCATCCGCAGCTACTCCGGCCATTAATCCGGGGCAAATCGCGCCATTCGAGAGCGGAGGGATAGACTCCACCATGGAGGCCGCACTCTCAGCGGCGATAGAGCCAGATACTGACTTCACCCTGCTACCTCTTGATCACTGCGTTGGTTTTCCCCGAAGAGGAAGGGATGATGCAGTAAAGTAGCGTAAGTATTTCCCTCAGTTTTTGAGAACCAAGGTATCAATCCAGTAGGAGGCTACGTGCAAGTCCCTCATACCTATACAAAACAAATAAATCCTCACAATCAACACAAATAGGGGTTGTCAATCCCTATGAGGCCACTTGCGAGAGTGAGATCTGATAGATATGATAAAGATAATATTTTTGGTATTTTTATGATAAAGATGCAAAGTAAAATAAAGGCAAAGTAAATAGCAAAGTAGTAGGAGAACAATATGATGAAGATAGACCCGGGGGGCATAGGTTTCACTAGTGGCTTCTCTCGAGAGCATAAGTATTCTACAGTGGGTGAACAAATTACTGTTGAGCAATTGACAAAATTGAGCATAATTATGAGAATATCTAGGCATGATCATGTATATAGGCATCACATCCGAGACAAGTAGACCGACTCCTGCCTGCATCTACTACTATTACTCCACTCATCGACCGCTATCCTGCATGCATCTAGAGTATTAAGTTAAAAACAGAGTAATGCCTTAAGCAAGATGACATGATGTAGAGGGATAGACTCATGCAATATGAAGAAAACCCCATCTTGTTATCCTCGATGGCAACAACACAATACGTGCCTTGCTGCCCTTACTGTCACCGGGAAAGGACACCGCAAGATTGAACCCAAAGCTAAGCACTTCTCCCATTGCAAGAAAGATCAATCTCGTAGGCCAAACCAAACTGATAATTCAAAGAGACTTGCAAAGATAACCAATCATACATAAAAGAATTCAGAGAAGATTCAAATATTATTCATAGATAGACTTGATCATAAACCCACAATTCATCGATCTCAACAAACACACCGCAAAAAGAAGATTACATCGAATAGATCTCCACAAGAGAGGGGGAGAACATTGTATTGAGATCCAAAAAGAGAGAAGAATCCATCTAGCTACTAACTATGGACCCATAGGTCTGAGATAAACTACTCACACTTCATCGGAGAGGCTATAGTGTTGATGTAGAAGCCCTCCGTGATCGATGCCCCCTCCGGCGGAGCTCCGTAACAGGCTCCAAGATGGGATCTCGTGGATACATAAAGTTACGGCAGTGGAATTAGGGTTTTGGCCCCCGTTCTGATCGTTTGGGGGTACATGGATATATATAGGAGGAAGAAGTACGTCGGTGGAGCAACAAGGGGCCCATGAGGGTGGGGGCGCGCCCCCTACCTCGTGGCCTCCTGTTACGTGCCTTGACGTAGGGTCCAAGTCTCCCGGGTCTTATATGTTGAGAAAATCACGTTCCCGAAGGTTTCATTCCGTTTGGACTCCGTTTGATATTCCTTTTCTTTAAAACCCTAAAACAGGCAAAAACAACAATTCTGGGCTGGGCCTCCGGTTAATAGGTTAGTCCCAAAAATAATGTAAAAGTGGATAATAAAGACCAATAATGTTTAAAATAGTAGATAATATAGCATGGAGCAATCAAAAATTGTAGATACATTGGATACGTATCAAGCATCCCCAAGCTTAATTCCTGCTCGTCCTTGAGTAGGTAAATGATAAAAACAGAATTTTTGATGTGGAGTGCTACTTGGCATAATTTAAATGTAATTCTTCTTAATTGTGGTATGGATATTCAGATCCGAAGGATTCAAGACAAAAGTTCGTATTGACATAAAAATAATAATACTTCAAGCATACTAACTAAGCAATTATGTCTTCTCAAAATAACATGGCCAAAGAAAGTTATCCCTACAAAATCATATAGTCTGGCTATGCTGCATCTTCACCACACAAAATATTTAAATCATGCACAACCCCGATGACAAGCCAAGCAATTGTTTCATACTTTTGACATTCTCAAAACTTTTTCAATTTTCACGCAATACATGAGCGTGAGCCATGTACATAGCACTATAGGGGGAATAGAGTGGTGGTTGTGGAGAAGACAAAAAGGGAGAAGATAGTTTCACATCAACTAGGCGTATCAACAGGCTATGGAGATGCCCATAAATAGATATCAATGTGAGTGAGTAGGGATTGCCATGCAACGGATGCACTAGAGCTATAAGTATATGAAAGCTCAAAAAGAAACTAAGTGGGTGTGCATCCAACTTGTTTGCTCATGAAGACCTAGGGTATTTTGAGGAAGCCCATCATTGGAATATACAAGCCAAGTTATATAATGAAAAATTCCCACTAGTATATGAAAGTGATAACATGACAGACTCTCTACTATGAAGATCATGGTGCTACTTTGAAGCACAAGTGTGGTAAAAGGATAGTAGCATTGCCCCTTCTCTCTTTTTCTCTCATTTTTTTATTTGGGCCTTTTCTCTTTTTTTATGGCCTCTTTTCTTTTCTCCTTTTTTTCGTCCGGAGTCTCATCCCGACTTGTGGGGGAATCATAGTCACCATCATCCTTTCCTCACTGGGACAATGCTCTAATAATGATGATCATCACACTTTTATTTTTCTTACAACTCAAGAATTACAACTCGATTCTTAGAACAAAATATGACTCTATATGAATGCCTCCGGCGGTGTACTGGGATATGCAATGATGCATGAGTGACATGTATGAGAGAATTATGAATGGTGGCTTTGCCACAAATACGATGTCAACTACATGATCATGCTAAGAAATATGACAATGATGGAGTGTGTCATAACAAACGGAACGGTGGAAAGTTGCATGGCAATATGTCTCAGAATGGCTATGGAAATGCCATAATAGGTAGGTATGGTTGCTGTTTTGAGGAAGGTATATGGTAGTTGTTTGATACCGGCGAAAGGTGCGCGGTATTAGAGAAGCTAGCAAAGGTGGAAGGGTGAGAGTGCGTATAATCCATGGACTCAACATTAGTCATAAAGAACTCACATACTTATTGAAAAAATCTACAAGTCATCAAAACCAAGCACTACGTGCATGCTCCTAGGGGGATAGATTGGTAGGAAAAGACCATCGCTTGTCCCCGACCGCCACTCATAAGGAAAACAATCAAAAAATAAATCATGCTCCGACTTCATCACATAACGGTTCACCATACGTGCATGCTACGGGAATCACAAACCCCAACACAAGTATTTCTCAAATTCACAACTACTCAACTAGCACAACTTTAATATCACCATCTTCATATCTCAAAACAATTATCAAGTATCAAACTTATCATAGTATTTAACACACTCATAAGAAAGTTTTATTATTAATCTTGTATACCAAGCATATTAGGATTTTAAGCAAATTACCATGCTATTAAGACTCTCAAAATAATCTAAGTGAATCATGAGAGATCAATAGTTTCTATAAAACAAATCCACCACCGTGCTCTAAAATATATAAGTGAAGCACTAGAGCAAAATTATATGACTCGAAAGATATAAGCGAAGCACATAGAGTATTCTAACAAATTCCAAATTATGTATGGCTCTCTCAAAAGGTGTGTACAGCAAGGATGATTGTGGTAAACTAACAAGCACAGACTCAAATAATACAAGATGCTCCAAGCAAAACACATATCATGTGGCGAATAAAAATATAGCTTCAAGTAAAGTTACAGATAGAAGTAGACGAAAGAGGGGATGCCTTCCGGGGAATCCCCAAGCTTTGGCTTTTAGGTGTCCTTAGATTATCTTGGGGGTGCCATGGGAATCCCCAAGCTTAGGCTCTTGCCACTCCTTGTTCCATAATCCATCAAATCTTTACCCAAAACTTGAAAACTTCACAACACAAAACTTAAAGTAGAAAATCTCGTGAGCTCCGTTAGCGAAAGAAAACAAAAGACCACTTCAAGGTACTGTAATTAACTAATTCTTTATTTATATTGGTGTTATAACTACTATATTCCAACTTCTCTTTGGTTTATAAACTATTTTACTAGCCATATATTCATCAAAATAAGTAAACAACACACGAAAAACAGAATCTGTCAAAAACAGAACAGTCTGTAGTAATCTGTAGCTAGCGCAAGATCTGGAACCCCAAAAATTCTAAAATAAATTGCTAGACGTGAGGAATTTATCTATTAATCATATTCAAAAATAATTAACTAAATATCACTCTTCAAATAAAAATTACAGCAGTTCTCGTGAGCGCTAAAGTTTCTGTTTTTTACAGCAAGTTCAACAAGACTTTCCCCAAGTCTTCCCTACGGTTCTACTTGGCACAAACACTAATTAAACACAAAAAACACAACCAAAAACAGAGGCTAGATAATTTATTTATTACTAAACATGAGCAAAAATCAAGGAATAAAAATAAAATTGGGTTGCCTCCCAACAAGCGCTATCGTTTAACGCCCCTAGCTAGGCGTAACAAGCAAGAATAGATCTAGGTATTGCCATCTTTGGTAGGCAACCCATAAGTGGTTCTCATAATAGATTCATAAGGTAATTTAATCTTTTTTCTAGGAAAGTGTTCCATGCCTTTCCTTAATGGAAATTGGAATCTAATATTTCCTTCCTTCATATCAATAATTGCACCAATCGTTCTAAGGCAAGGTCTACCAAGAATAATAGGACATGAAGGATTACAATCTATGTCAAGAACAGTAAAATCTATGGGCACATAATTCCTATTTGCAACAATAAGAACATCATTAATTCTTCCCATAGGTTTCTTAATAGTGGAATCCACAAGGTGCAAGTTTAGAGAGCAATCACCAAAATCACGGAAACCTAACAAATCACACAAAGTCTTTGGAATCGTGGAAACACTAGCACCCAAATCACATAAAGCATAGCATTCATGATCTTCAATTTTAATTTTAATAGTTGGTTCCCACTCATCATAAAGTTTTCTAGGGATAGAAACTTCCAATTCAAGTTTTTCTTCATAAAATTGCATCAAGGCATCAACGATATGTTTAGTAAACACTTTATTTTGACTATAAGCATGAGGAGAATTTAGCACGGATTGCAACAAGGAAATACAATCAATCAAAGAGCGATTTTCATAGTTAAATTCCTTGAAATCCATAATAGTGGGTTTAGCAACATCTAGGGTTTTAATTTCTTCGATCCCACTTTTAGCAAATTTAGCATCAAGATCAACAAATTCTGAATTCTTAGAACACCTTCTTGGTAAAGGTGGATCATATTCAGTCCCATCATTATCAAGATTCATATTGCAAAACAAAGATTTAATAGGGGACACATCAATAAATTTTAGATCTTCATCATTATTCTCATAGCAATCCGGTTTAGCGGCCATCTTATTAAATAAGGTAGCCTGCTTATCCGAAATTTTAGCAGTTAATTTCTCAAGATGAGCAATTTGGGATCTCAAACCATCGAATTCTTTAGACATATCATCAAGCTCTTTATTCATAAAACTCATAAAACTTTTCTGTTCTTTACGCTCGTTTTGAAGAAACTATTATGTTCAAATTGCAAAACCATAAATCTCCTGACATTGCTTTCGATCTCTTCTAGCCTTTTAAGGTGGAGATCACCAAATTTAGGTAGAGCCATAGAGCCAAGCAAGCAAACTAACACACAAGCAAACAAAAAGCAAACGGGCAAAAAGAAGCAAATAGAGAAAGAGAGGGAGGATAGAGAGAGAGAGGGCGAATAAAACGACAAGGGTGAAGTGGGGGAGAGGAAAACGAGAGGCAAATGGCAAATAATGTAATGCGGGAGATAAGGGTATGTGATGGGTACTTGCTATGTTGACTTTTGTGAAAACCTCCCCGGAAATGGCGCCAAAAATCCTTCTTGCTACCTCTTGAGCACTGCGTTGGTTTTCCCCGAAGAGGAAGGGATGATGCAGTAAAGTAGCGTAAGTATTTCCCTCGGGTTTTGAGAACCAAGGTATCAATCTAGTAGGAGGCTATGCGCAAGTCCCTCGTACCTGCACAAAACAAATAAATCCTCGCAACCAACGCAAATAGGGGTTGTGAATCCCTATGAGGCCAATTACGAGAGTGAGATCTGATAGATATGATAAAGATAATATTTTTGGTATTTTTATGATAAAGATGCGAAGTAAAATACAGGCAAAGTAAATAGCAAAGTAGTAGGAGAAAAATATGATGAAGATAGACCCGGGGGCCATAGGTTTCACTAGTGGCTTCTCTCGAGAGCATAAGTATTCTACGGTGGGCGAACAAATTACTGTTGAGCAATTGACAGAATTGAGCATAATTATGAGAATATCTAGGCATGATCATGTATATAGGCATCAAGTCCGAGACAAGTAGATCGACCCCTGCTTGCATCTACTACTATTACTCCAGCATGCATCTAGAGTATTAAGTTAAAAACATAGTAACACCTTAAGCAAGATGACATGATGTAGAGGGATAGACTCATGCAATATGAAGAAAACCCCATCTTGTTATCCTCGATGGCAAAAATACAATACGTGCCTTGCTTCCCTTACTGTCACCGGGAAAGGAAACCGCAAGATTGAACCCAAAGCTAAGCACTTCTCCCATTGCAAGAAAGATCAATCTAGTAGGCCAAACCAAACTGATAATTCGAAGAGACTTGCAAAGATAACCAATCATACATAAAAGAATTCAGAGAAGATTCAAATATTATTCATAGATAGACTTGATCATAAACCCACAATTCATCGATCTCAACAAACACACCGCAAAAAGAAGATTACATCGAATAGATCTCCACAAGAGAGGGGGAGAACATTGTATTGAGATCCAAAAAGAGAGAAGAAGGCATCTAGCTACTAACTATGGACCCGTAGGTCTGAGATAAACTACTCACACTTCATCGGAGAGGCTATGGTGTTGATGTAGAAGCCCTCCGTGATCGATGCCCCCTCCGGTGGAGCTTCGGAACAGGCCCCAAGATGGGATCTCATGGATACAGAAAGTTATGGCGGTGGAATTAGGGTTTTGGCTCCTGTTCTGATCGTTTGGGGGTACGTGGATATATATAGGAGGAAGAAGTACGTTGGTGGAGCAATAGGGGCCCACGAGGGTAGGGCGTGCCCCCTACCTCGTGGCCTCCTGTTACGTGCCTTGGCGTAGGGTCCAAGTCTCCCAGGTCTTATCTATTGAGAAAATCACGTTCCCGAAGGTTTCATTCCGTTTGGACTCCGTTTGATATTCCTTTTCTTCGAAACCCTAAAACAGGCAAAAAACAACAATTCTAGGTTGGGCCTCCGGTTAATAGGTTAGTCCCAAAAATAATATAAAAGTGGATAATAAAACCCAATAATGTTTAAAACAGTAGATAATATAGCATGGAGCAATCAAAAATTATAGATACGTTGGAGACGTATCACACCCCTTTCGAGAGCCGCGTCGCCGAACCACTGGATTTATCCCCGGCCATGGACTCCGAGCCGCTCGCATCCATGCCCGTCGAATCTGAATGGGCGCCAATCATGGAGTTCACCTCCGCGGATATCTTTTAGCACTCACCTTTCGGAGATGTGCTAAATTCATTAAGGTCTCTCTCCCTGTCAGGAGAACCTTGGCCGAACTATGTCCGGCTAGAATGGGATGCGGACGATGAAGAAATTCGCTGACCACCCACCACCCACTTAGTAGCCATTGTTGACGACTTAACCGACATGCTCAACTTCGACCCCGAAGACATCGATGGTATGGACGACGATGCAGGAGACGAACCGGAACAACCGCCCACAGGGCGCTGGACCGCTACTTCATCACATGACGTATACATGGTGGATGCACCCAGAGAGGGCAATGGCGAAGAGACATCGGAGGATGCACCCTCCAAGCAACCCAAGCGCCAAAGTCAGTGGCGCCGCTCTATGTCCCGCCATAGCAAAAACAACGATTACAGCGCAAGAGGAAATAATAGTCCACGCAACTCTGGAAGAAACGACAACTGCGCCACCCCGGTGGCAGAACATTATCAAGATGCAAACTGCAAACATAGTACGGATCCGTCGTCCGAACACGATGGTGCCAAAGATAAGCCTCATCAATCCCCGTCTAGGGAAGAAAACAGTCCAGATGAAGATGCACGCATCATCCCGGAAACACACTTGGAGCAAGAGAACCTCCGCAGAAGGCTTATTGCCACAGCGAGGAGCTGAAGAAACAGAAGCAAAGGCTCAAGGTCGTAGAAGATACGCTCAACAACAAGTGGAACAAAGTAACAAAGTATGGTGGTAGCTACCATAAAAATAGCTATCCAAAGTGCAAGCTATTACCGGAATTCGACGATGAGGCCTTAGAGCCCACACAGCCGAAGAATGATACGGCCAACCGGCCGGATCCACCACCTTGTGTGCGTGATAGAGGGGCTAACAAGGTCGCGCACAAGTCAACACACGATCTACGTGAGAACTTGCACGAAAAATCCGATGCGACCAGATCCATCTATGGATCTAGGAAGCGCGCTACAGTACACAACCAACACCGAATACTACAACCGTCCGAACACCAGGGCGCATCCCAATACAGGGGTGCCGCACACCCATTATGTTTCACTAATGAGGTGCTAGATCATGAATTCCCAGAGGAATTCAAACCGGTGAACATAGAGGCGTACGACGGAACCACAGACCCTGGAGTCTGGATAGAGGACTTCGTCCTTCATATTCATATGGCTCGTGGAGACGATCTCCATGCCATTAAATACTTGCCCCTCAAGCTTAAAGGGCCAGCTCAACACTGGCTGAAAAGCCTCCCCGACAACTCAATTGGAAGTTGGGAGGAGCTCGAGGACGCTTTTTGGGCCAATTTTCAAGGGACTTATGTCCGACCTCCGGATGCAGACGATTTAAGTCATATAATCCTACAGTCTAAAGAGTCCGCCCAAAAGCTTTGGAACAGGTTCCTCACCAAGAAGAACCAAATTGTCGACTGTCCGGACGCCGAAGCCTTAGCAGCTTTTAAACACAGCGTCCGAAACGAATGGCTCGCTAGACACCTCGGTCAAGAAAAACTGAGAACAATGGCAGCCCTAACAAGCCTCATGACCCGATTTTGTGCGGGCGAGGACAGCTGGTTGGCCCGTAGTAGCACCAGCGACCCAAGCACATCCGAAGTCAGGGATGTCAATGGTAAACCACGACGCAACAAAAACAAGCGTCGAAATAAAAAAGGTAGCCCAGATAACACGACGGTAAACGCCGGATTCAGGGGCTCCCGACCAGGTCAGCGAAAAAAGCCTTTCAAAGGCAGCAGAGAAGGACAATCTAGCCTAAACAAAATTCTTGACAAACTCTGTCAGATTCACGGCACCCCAGACAAACCTACAAATCATACCTACAGAGAATGTTGGGTCTTCAAGCAGGCCGGTAAGCTAAACGCCGAACACAAAGGGGAAGAGACACCAAGCGAAGACGAGGATGAACCTCGCCAGCAAAACGCCGGAGGACAGAAAAAGTTCCCACCATAGGTTAAGACCGTAAACGTGATCCATGTGACAAAGAGGAGAAGCAATCATGCAATCCGATGCACACGCGCCATAGATCCCATCACCCCTAGGTTCAACCCCTAGTTGGCCTGCCTGATCACTTTTGATCGTAGGGATCACGATACAAATATCCGGCGCGAAGGACTGATGGCCTTGGTGTTAGACCCAATAATAAATGGGTACCATTTCACAAGGGTCCTCATGGACGGCGGCAGTGATCTAAATCTGATATATCAGGACACAGTCCACAAAATGGGGATAGACCCGACACAAATAAGCCACAGTAATACTACCTTCAAGGGAGTAATACCAGGCCAAGAGGCCCGCTGTACGAGCTCTCTACTACTAGAGGTACTGAGGTAGTATTCGGTTCTCCCGATAACTTCCGAAGCGAAAGGTTAACTTTTCACATTGCCCCATTCTGAAGTGGCTATCAAGCACTACTCGGAAGAACGACTTTCACTCGTTTTAACGCAATACCGCATTATGATTTTCTCAAGCTTAAGACGCCCAGTCCATGTGGCATCATCTCGGTCAGTGGAAATACCGAACGCTTCCCACGTACGGAAGAGGATGTGACGGCTCTAGCAGTCGCAAACTAGACGGCCTCACTAACCACAAAAATGGCAGGTCATCAAGACCACGGACACAGTTAGACAAGTCCGGCGTTCCAGCATATGTACATGAGGCGGGTTTGATGATCAAACCCTCATAAATGATACCAGGGGCTTCCCGCGTGTAACCAGGGCCAGCCCGGCTCAATTTGGCTTCTCTTGAATTTTGATAGTTCATTGATAATAACCAACTCTTCTTTTTGGCACGACAACTTTCACCTAAGTTCTTTCCTTTTGCAGATGACAATCGTGCTACACACGTCAAGGACACGGCACAATGGAGACACAGGCACAGACGTGCATTAGGGACCCGCCCAAAGGTTTCTTTTTAGATTAAGACCCTGCGTAAACCTTTTTTACTGTCTCTTGTTGCTCACATCCTCCGGATACTCCACACAACCGAGAAGGATGCTGGCGTTATTGGCATGTGGCCATGCCAGAAATTTGCACATACTTGGACACATGGGGTTTCTTATTAAGGGCATTGTTTAGCCCGGTATATGTTATAAAGACCGAACACCTTAGGGAGTGTTCGGCGTCGCGAGTTTGGCCCTATATGCATCAGCTCCGAATCATGTCTTTGGTCAAATGTTGGGTTTTCCCAGCTCCCAAGTTTTGGTACCTTAAGTTCCGTTATATCGGCTAAGGTAGCACTAGGAGAACTACTGCGATTGTGCCCTGGTTCATCTGGATGAGCACCTTAGTAGAGAAAGCCGAAAACTCACTGTCATGATATAGCGAGAGATTGGTCAACCACTCGATGACTCATCGGAATCTTCGGGATTCCTCCGCATTAACGAAGGGTCGTTTCCCGGTCATGTACGTACGTGCCCTGTATTCGGACGAACGCAGAAGTACAAGGGGCTATATAGTAGCCCCACTGTCAAACTCCTATGGCTAAGTGAAAGTGTTAAAGCAATATAGTCTGATTGCCTCGTTCGCTATGCTATCACCTCCTTAACGGACCAAGACATTGGATCAAGTGTGGATATGCATCTTTTGCGAACACCCCCGCATTATATGCGTGGGGGCGGAAGCCGATGACTGCAAACTTTTAGGTTATACACATATATACATAAACGGCCGCACAGGAGGCACCATAGTACTTTCGGGCAAAAGTATGAATACAGACTTGATAATTCAATAAAACATCATTTTTACAATGGGAATACATGTCACTTAAACATAACATTCTTCGAGCACTGAGCCTCTACCGAATGAGCGCCTTCAAGAACTTCTTCAAAGTAGTGCTCGGCAGCCACTCGGCCTACGGCCGAACCCTGTGTCGCAACAGTGGTGGCCTCTATCTCCGCCCAGTATGTCTTGACACGGGCAAACGCCATCCGCGCACCCTCTATGCACACCGATCTCTTTACAGCATCGATGCATGGCACAACACCAAGGAATTGTTGCACTAAGCTAAAGTAGCTATTCGGCCTTGGCCCTCCCGACCACAGGTGATCCACAACTAACCTCATGGCAAGTCCGGACAACCTATGGAGCTCGTCCCACTCAGCCAATCGCTCATTCAACAACAGTGGACGGACTGAAGCGTGAAACTGTGACCAGAACAGTTTTTCCACTTCGGGACCTTTCTGATCCTTGAAGTACTCGGCCGCATCAGCAGCACTTGCAGCCAAATCCATGTATGCGTTCGCAGAACTCCATAGCCGATCCAGAGGAGCATACTTCAGATCTTCGAACTTAGTCCGCAACAAGAAGGGCTTCCCAGACACGATATCTGCAGCTTGATTCAGCTCCTCCTTCGTCGCTCTAATTTTGGAGCGGGCTTCCTTGGCAGCCACCAGGGCCTTCTCCAGGTCCGTCGCCTTCGCCCGGTTTTCTTCTTCAAGAAGCTGGTAACGGTCAGCGACATCTTTTAACTCTACAACCATCTTGGCTATTTTTCCTTTCTCTCGCAATGCGCGGCCTGTTCGGCCCTTAACTCTTCAGCCGCCTTTAAAGCGGCCACATTGCTACTCCTTGCTTACTCCTTGGCTTGGGCAAGCTCCGCCCGAAGGGTCTCCACGGTGGCAGCTCCATCTATAATCACAACATATTAAAGATACTGGCATTATGCTACTCTTATTATGTGACGATCACCAGAAAAATCACTCACCCTGTGCCTCGTAAAGCCACTCGTTGACAAGCACGATGTCGGCATCTGCCGCATCAAGTTGCCGCTTTAGCTCGGCAAACCCATCAGTCTGGCTAGCCACCGGAGCTCCAGCCACCTGCACATAAAGGCGGTCTGGTTATTACCTGGGACTATGATCCTCTGTTTGCCGCCGTTTTTGACGACAACCAGAGTATAAGGGGATGCTATCTGCATAGGGCATACCTAACATATGCGGTACTGTTTAAAACATACATTATTTCACGTACCTCGAAGCCTTTCAGCAGACTCATAAATGCTTCATGAAAACCGCTTTTAGCGGATGATATCCTTTCAATTACCATACCCATTAGCGTACGATGCTCTTCCGAGATGGCCGCTTGCCCCAAAAGATCCTTCAGCGCGTCCGACCGCACACTGTACGGACCCTGGCTGCCGCTCTCCTTAGGAGCCGAATATTGGGGATTCCAGGTAGCCAAAGGGTTATCCTTTGGCCCTAGTGGAACCGGAGATACCCTTCGCGACGACACTTCAAGGTCGCCCGCTTCTTGAGGCGGGGTGTCCGGGGGAGGCGTTTCGCTCTCCATCAGCTCCGGAAGAAGATCCCCCGTAGATGAACTCTGTCGAGAAGGGCTATGATCTGGACTACAATTTATAAGCATCAGTTATTGTCTTCGGAAGTAAGGTAGGATGTTTTCACTATTAAGTACTTTTTGATTACTTACAGCTCGATAGAGGGCTGATCCCCGCGCGGACATTGTGCGACAAGAATACCCTCCGAGGCAGGACCCTCTGATGAAGATTTCTTCTCCTGTTTGGAAACATTGGTTTCCGGATCTTCAGAGGTAGTCCTCTTCCTTCCCCGGGGAGAGAGAATGTCAGATTCTTCCCTTTGATTGTCCTCCCTCGCGGAGGTGCTCATTCCCCCGGCTGGAATAAGTAGCAAGTGAGGCCCACTTTTGCCCTCTTTATTCCCCCATCATCTTCCTTTGAGGACACTGGATAAGGCGCCAGCTCGAGCATCTTGTCCAGTACCGGATTGTCCAAGCCCTCAGGAAGGGGGGGGCGAACACCTGATCATCATCGCCTTTGTTATCCAGTCCTGGTCAAAAGGCGGCTCTTTAGAATGATGCCATGATAAATAAAAGGATAGCGGGTTCGGCATGGGATTACTTACTTGGGCAGCGGGGTAGTTGCAGCTCAGGCCCATGTCCTCGGTGGTGTCCGGACACTCTATTTGGGGCCCGAAGAACAATTTGTACATCTCTTCGTGCGTCATGCTGAGGAAATGCTGAATAGCACACGGTCCTTCCGGGTTGAATTCCCACATGCGGAGGGGCCGGCGTTTGCAAGGTTGGACTCGACGAACTAGCATAACTTGCATTACTGATACGTCTCCAACGTATCTATTATTTTTGATTGCTCCATGCTATATTATCTACTGTTTTGGACTATATTGGGCTTTATTTTCCACTTTTACATTGTTTTTGGGACTAACCTATTAACCGGACGCCCAGCCCAGAATTGTTGTTTTTTTTGCCTATTTCAGTGTTTCGAAGAAACAGAATATCAAATGGAGTCCAAACGGAATGAAACCTTCAGGAACGTGATTTTCTCACCTAACGTGATCCAGGAGACTTGGACCCTACTCCAAGGAGTCAAAGAGGCGGTCACGAGGGTGGGGGGCGCCCCCTAGGGCGCGTCCCCCTGCCTTGTGGGCCCCTCGATGCTCCACCGACGTACTCCTTCCTCCTATATATACCTACGTACCCCCAAACGATTAGAATAGGAGCCAAAAACCTAATTCCACCGCCGCAACTTTCTGTATCCACGAGATCCCATCTTGGGGACTATTCTGGAGCTCCGCCAGAGAGGGACGTCATCACGAAGGGCTTCTACATCATCATAGCCCCTCCGATGAAGTGTGAGTAGTTTACCTCAGACCTTCGAGTCCATAGTTAGTAGCTAGATGGCTTCTTCTCTCTTTTTGGATCTCAATACAAAGTTCTCCCCCTCTCTTGTGGAGATCTATTCGATGTAATCTTCTTTTTGCGGTGTGTTTGTTGAGACCGATGAATTGTGGGTTTATGATCAAGTCTATCTATGAATAATATTTGAATCTTCTCTGAATTCTTTTATGTATGATTGGTTATCTTTGCCAGTCTCTTCGAATTATCCGTTTGGTTTGGCCAACTAGATTGGTAGTTCTTGCCATGGGAGAAGTGCTTAGCTTTGGGTTCGATCTTGCGGTGTCCTTTCCCAGTGACAGAAGGGGCAGCAAGGCACGTATTGTATCGTTGCCATCGAGGATAAAAATATGGGGTTTATTTCATATTGCATGAATTTATCTCTCTACATCATGTCATCTTGCTTAAGACGTTACTCTGTTTTTAACTTAATACTCTAGATGCATGCTGGATAGCGGTCGATGAGTGGAGTAATAGTAGTAGATGCATAATCGTTTCGGTCTACTTGTCACGGACGTGATGCCTATATACATGATCATGCCTAGATATTCTCATAACTATGCTCAATTCTGTCAATTGCTCAACAGTAATTTGTTCACCCACCATAGAAAACTTATGCTCTCGAGAGAAGCCACTAGTGAAACCTATGGCCCCCGGGTCTATTCTCATCATATCAATCTCCATCACTTTAATCTTGTTTTGTTTTTACTTTGCCTTTTACTTTTCACTTTGCATCTTTATATCAAAAATACCAAAAATATTATCTATCGGATCTCACTTCCGTAAGTGACCGTGAAGGGATTGACAACCCCTAATCGCGTTGGTTGCGTTGAGCTCTTTGTGTTGTGTAGGTACAAGGGACTTGCGCGTGGCTTCCTACTGGATTGATACCTTGGTTCTCAAAAACTGAGGGAAATACTTACGCTACTCTGCTGCATCATCCCTTCCTCTTCGGGGAAAACCAACGCAAGCTCAAGACGTAGCAGCACCCAAGTCCATATCCTTCTCCGCAACCCTCTCCAAACATGTTCGGAGCGGGAGGCAAGTGGATGGCCTCCTCCGTTACGGAGGGAGACAT
>NC_041388.1:415962795-416000726 GCF_002162155.2 Triticum dicoccoides | reverse complement strand
TACTTAGCCGCGGATATTGCGCACCGGCTGCCAGCCGCAGGGCAGATCGTCCCTACCCCGGAACCTTACGAAAGGGTGGTTTTCCTCACCCACTTCGTCCGCGGACTGGGGTTTCCCCTCCATCCATTCGTCCACGGCCTTATGTTCTATTATAGGCTGGACTTCCATGATCTAGCTCCAAATTTCATCCTCAACATCTAGGCATTCATCGTCGTGTGCGAGGCTTTCCTCCGCATCCGGCCCCACTTCGGCCTGCGGCCGGAAGTAGAACTAGCCACCTTAATACAAGAGCAAGCTTACGGTCCAATCCGGCGCGCGCCGCTCAGTCGCTGACGTTACTCAGATGGGGTTTATTTCATATTGCATGAATTTATCTCTCTACATCATGTCATCTTGCTTAAGGCGTTACTCTGTTTTTAACTTAATACTCTAGATGCATGCTGGATAGCGGTCGATGAGTGGAGTAATAGTAGCAGATGCAGAATCATTTCGGTCTACTTGTCACGGATGTGATGCCTATATACATGATCATGCCCTGATATTCTCATAACTATGCTCAATTCTGTCAATTGCTCAACAGTAATTTGTTCACCCACCGTAGAATACTTATGCTCTTGAGAGAAGACACTAGTGAAACCTATGGCCCCCGGGTCTATTCTCATCAGATCAATTTCCATCACTTTAATCTTGTTTTGCTTTTTTACTTTGCCTTTACTTTTCACTTTGCATCTTTATACCAAAAATATTATATCTATCAGATCTCACTCTCGTAAGTGACCGTGAAGGGATTGACAACCCCTAATCGCGTTCGTTGCGAGTAGCTATCGTTTTGTGCAGGTACAAGGGACTTGAGCGTGGCCTCCTACTGGATTGATACCTTGGTTCTCAAAAACTGAGGGAAATAGTTACGCTACTCTGCTGCATCATCCCTTCCTCTTCGGGGAAAACCAACACAAGCTCAAGAGGTAGCAATTACCATAACCAGACTGAAATCTCCCTCGAAGAGATCTTGGATATGGCTCTGCAGTATTGGCACGTCCTTGGCTGGACCCCAACTCAGCCCCCTGCTGATCCATGACATTAGTTGTGGTGGGGGGCCCGAGCGAAAGGTAGGGGCAGCTACCCACTTGGCACTTCGGGGAGCTGTGATGTAAACCACTCCCGCTGCCACAATTCGGACACCTCTGGGAAGGAACCCTCTGGCCATGGAGCGTCAGCGATTTTGCTTATTAAAGCACCTCCGCACGCTGCGTGCTGCCCCTTGATCATCTTCGGCTTCACATTGAAGGTCTTGAGCCACATGCCAAAGTGAGGGGTAATGCGGAGGAAGGCCTCACATACGACAATAAATGACGAGATGTGAAGAAGGGAATCCGGGGCCAGATCGTGAAAATCCAGCCCGTAATAGAACATGAGACCCCTAACAAAGGGATCCAGAGCGAGGCCTAGTCCTGGGAGGAAGTGGGAGATGAACACAACGTTCTCGTTGGGTTCGGAGTAGGGACGACCTGCCCTCGGGCGGACAGCCTATGCGAAATTTCGGCGGTCAGATCTGGCCTCTCTCAACTTCTTGATGTCCTCCTCTGTGACGGAGGAAGGCATCCACCAACCTTGAAGGTTGGATCTGGACATAGTTGAAGGTCCGAAGCACCTGACCTGAGCTTTGGGTGTTAGAACTCGAGGCGGGGGAAGGATTCTATTGAGCGTAGGAGGAAAAAAGAAAAAGCCTTGTCCCCTTTACAAAGAGGGTGAATATCAGGGGTCCTCCTCGTGGCCGTTTGAGACTTACCTAAGATCTAGGAGTCATACCAACAGGCATAGTTGGGTTACCCACGTTTGTATTGATGATAATCCTGTGATAAGGGGAACACGATCTCTGCTTTGATAAGACGTGTCAAGAAAACCGCCTCACGTTATGTGCGGAGCTGGTTGAGAAAAATGGTTCGAATAATGACCGGGCCATGGCGTGATGTCATGCTGTCAAAACGTGTCAGCTGATTAGATTCGTGGAAACATTATTCTCTCTATGGTGGTATGTGGAACTTATTTTGCAGGGTTGGACACTGTCCTTGTATTCAAACTCTTCCATGGTGTATTCGGAGGAGGAACCCGCCTTGCAATGCCGAAGACAATAATATGTGCCGGACTCATCGTCATTGAAGCCTGGTTCAGGGGCTACTGAGGGAGTCCTGGATTAGGGGGTCTACGGACAGCCGGACTATATCCTTTGGCCAGACTGTTGGACTATGAAGATACGAGATTGAAGACTTCATCCCGTGTCCGGATGGGACTCTACTTGGCGTGGAAGGCAAGCTAGGCAATATGGATATGTATATCTCCTCCTTTGTAACCGACCTTGTGTAACCCTAGCCCCCTCCGGTGCCTATATAAACCAGAGGGTTTTAGTCCGTAGGACAACAGACAATCATACCATAGGCTAGCTTCTAGGGTTTAGCCTCTTTGATCTCGTGGTAGATCAACTCTTGTAATACTCATATCATCAAGAACAATCAAGCAGGACGTAGGGTATTACCTCCATCAAGAGGGCCCAAACTTGGGTAAACATCGTGTCCCCTGCCTCCTGTTACCATCCGCTTTAGACGCACAGTTGGGACCCCCTACCCGAGATCCGCCGGTTTTGACACCGACAATACTTTTAAAGATGGAGTACCTAAGAAACTTGGAGATCCGGGAATACCAACTATACCTTGCTCCATCAAAAGAAATTATGTGAAAACTGCTTTATGTGATTTGGGAGCTGGTGTTAGTGTTATGCCTTTCTATTTATATGAAAGACTTGATTCGAATAAACTCACACCTACTGAAATATCTTTGCAAATGGCTGACAAATCTACTGCCATATCTATCGGTATTTGTGAGGATGTGCCCGTTGTTGTTGCTAATTAATGTTACTATTTTGACTGACTTTGTTATACTTGAGATGCCCGAGGACGACAACATGTTGATTATCCTTAGTAGACCCTTCTTGAATACTCCAGGGGCTGTTATTGATTGCAATAAAAGCAAGGTCACTTTTCATATCAATGGTAATGAGGATACGGTGCACTTTCGGAAGAAACAATTCCAAGTGAATGGTATTAATGTTATTGAAAAATCTCCGACAATCACTATTGCAAGTTTTCAACTACCTCTACCTACTGCCAAAAAGAAATATGAAATGATTATTGTTGGGGACATTCATATCCCCGTTGAGGCAACTTAGTGATTTATGAAAGTTCTTTGGTTTCATGCTAATCAAAAGTGGTTGTTAATAAGAATTGATCAACCTTATAAATGGATCATTTTTTAGAGGTATGAAGTTGATGAAATTAGTGAGCACTACCTTCTGTCCCTACCTTTTGTTTTCTGTTTTATTAGTTAAATAAAATAACATCCCTTGTTTTGTCTGTTTTCTAAATTTTCCGTGCAATAAAAAATGGCCCAAAAATAAAAGTTCTCAGGATGCTCTGAAAATTTAATACGATTTCTTCTGAATATTTAAGAATTTTTGGTGCAACTAACATCAGAGGGAGGTGCACCAGGTGGGCACAACCTACCTGGGCGCGCCAGGACCCCCAGGCGTGCCCTAGTGGGTTGTGGTCCCCACGTGCCCCCCTCACTTATCTCTTCATACCACATCATCACCTACCTCCATAAAAAAATCACCATTGCTCTCTCTCTCTCTCTCTCTCTCTCTCTCTCTCTCTCTCTCTCTCTCGTGTCGTTGCTCTCAAACCCGCGGATTTCGATCTCTTTGCTCGAAGCTCCATTTCCGAAACTGTTTCAGGGGATTGTTTCTTGGTATGTGACTCCTCCGTTTGTCCAATTAGTTTTTGCTTTAGTGGTTTATAGTTTGAATAATTAGCTACTCTTGGTGTTTCTGTAGATGAGCTTGCATGTTGAATTCTTAGAGTTCTAAGTAGTTTGAATGCTTGCTATGGCCTCTATTTATCCCTATGAGTAGTTTCTACCAATCTTGTCAAGTTTTGTTGAGGAACTTTTGTGGACTAAAATTTTCAGAATTTTTGTTCATAGGAAAAACATGAGTATCTTTAGGAAGTTTGCTTCCAAGAAGAACTCCAAGTGAGTGATTGGGGAGTCATCTGATAATGATCTCTGCCCCCGAAGATTGGCGGAGGTACGGCCGTGCGAATGGCCGCATAACCCGTTCATGGAAGGGGCCGGAATCCTTCAAGAGTTTGCACAATATGCTGCTAATGCCGGCCTCACCAACTTCATCACAGCTGAATGTGAACAAGGTGGATACATGATTATGCATGTGGATATCATCGCCTACCGGAACAACCAGGCTGCAGCAGAGGAGGAGCCTCAGCAGTGGGATCCACAGATGCCCGCTCCTCAGCAGTTCGACATGGGACCCCATGGTTTCTTCGACTACTGACTAATTACCAAGTTAGGCCAAAAGCCTAAGCTTGGGGGAGTACGTATTTCCACCAACATTACACTCGTGTTCACACACTTCATTTGTCGGTGTCCACACTCTTTCATTGTATCATCCATGTTAGATTTATTTTCTCGCTTTCTTCTTATGTGTCTGAAAAACTTTGAGAAAATCCAAAAATATTTCCTGCTTCTGTTTGATTTTTCTTTCTAGAGTAGTTAGCTGTAGCACTAAAAAGAAACCCCAAAAAGATTTCCTTGTTCTTCTTTTGCTTATTGGGAGCTTTCCCGTGTAAATAGTTTTTCTCGTTTTTGCTTTTCCCTTTTATTTGCTTCTTCAAGAAAACCAAAAACTCCAAAAAAATATTTCAGTGCATTTCTCTGAATTCCTTTTCTTTTTATTGAGTCGTACCGAGGAGAAGACCATGATGAAAATGTTGAGTGGCTCTCATATGCATTATTGTTGATCTAACAAAGAGCCCATTTTACCTTGTCTTCTCCTGTTGAATAAAATGTTTGCAAATTCCAGCTCAGTCCACGACACTCTTGCACTATTATTATTTTCATATCGTTCGGTCGTGCAAGTGAAAGAAAATAATGACGATATTTGATGAACTAGCCATGGTAGGGAGAAACGGGTATGAACTCGGCTTGTCTGTTTTTGTAAATATGTTTAACCTAGTATCCATGATTCAACCCATTATAATTAAACATGTTTGCAATGACAATTAGAGATTATAGTTCCTCATGCCATGCATAAGTAGCTAGGAGTGGATAATGATTTATCTTGGATGTCAACATTGTGTTAAAATGATTGTGATGTAGTATGGTGATATGGTATCCTCCTCTGAATGTTCGAGTGGCTTGACTTGGCACATATTCATGCATATAGTTGAAACATAGCCTCGATGACATTTATGTTCATGGTGTTCATATCCTACTCATGCTAGTGTCTGATGTTACTTATGCATAATGCATGTTCATGACCATTGTTGCTCTCTAGCTGGCCGCTTCTCAACCTATTTGCTAGCCTTCGCCTGTACTAAGTGGGAATTCTGCTTGTACATCAAAGACCTTGAACCCAAGTTATTACAGATGAGTCCACCATATCTACCTATATGCGGTATTACCCTGTCGTCCTAAGTAAATTTGCATGTGCCATCTCTAAAAACTTCTAATAAATATCCTTTTTGTGTGCCTGGATCATTCATGGAGCGACAGGAGGTAGTTGGTATCTTCCATGCTAAGCGGGTTATTCTCAGGTTGAGTGTTTATTCACTCACCATTGCACAAGAAAAGTGTGGTAATAGGGATTCCCTGTCCCAAACTGCAAACAGAAAAGGCTTACAAATAATCAAACAAAAACTCCAACTGAGTCATAAACTTTACTTTATCGCTTGGGAACCACCACTAGTGTGCTTAGCATGGAAGATATTGATAACTAATGGTCTTGAAGTAAACAAGAAGGGTGCATGTCTCAAAATATCATTTACCTTTGTTTTAAAAACTTGAGCTCTGGCACCTCTGCAAATCACTGCTTCCCTCTGCTAAGGGACTATCAATTTACTTTTATGTTGTGTCATCACCCTCTAAAATAAGCGCCAGAACCTGAGAGCATTGCTGTCATGCTGATGCATTGTGTGTAGCTAATGTTTGGTGCATCATGACTGGATCTTTTCTATCATGATTTACAATGTTTAGTCGTTGCTTGAACTTTGGAGGTCCTCTGCATTTATGTTTTGCGGTCTCAGAAAGGGCTAGCGAGATACCACTATTGTCAAATTATATCATAGTTGTTTTGATAACGTGTTGCTATTTGAGATATCTTATTATTGCTCGCTATCTAATTATGTCATTAATATGAGTTAATATAATTTTTAAGAGTTATTGTCGGCATGGTTAGTTATAATGTTGGATGAAAACCTGGGTGCTTGATAACCCACAAGTATAGGGGATTAGTTGTAGCCTCTTTCGATAAGTAAGAGTGCCGAACCAATGAGGAGCTAAAGGTAGAACAAATATTCCCTCAAGTTCTATCAACCACCGATACAACTCTACGCACGCTTAACGATCGTTTTGCCTAGAACAAGTATGAAACTAGAAGTACTTTGTAGGTGTTGTAGGGTAGGTTTGCAAGATAATAAAGAGCATGCAAATAAAAACTAGGGGTTGTTTAGATAAAGAAACAACTAAATTAGTATTAGTGGAGAGCTTTTTGTCACAAGAAAGTTATTTGTCCCTAGACAATCGATAACTAGACCGGTAATCATTATTGCAATTTATATGAGGGAGAGGCATAAGCTAACATACTTTCTCTTCTTGGATCATATGCACTTATGATTGGAAATCTAGCAAGCATCTGCAAATACTAAAGATCATTAAGGTAAAACCCAACCATAGAATTAAAGTATCAAGTCCTCTTTATTCCCATGCGCAAACAACCTACTTACTCGGGTATGTGCTTCTGTCACTCACGCCACCCGCCACAAGCAAATCATTAACATATTGCAAACCCTACAGAGGGGATCCCTCACGCTTGCTTGACACGGAGAGCACCATAGGACAGCACCAATAAAAAAACATGCAACTCAAACCAATTACGATCATCACCCATAGGACAAAACAGATCTACTCAAACATCATAGGATAGCCATACATCATTGGGAAATAATATATAGCGTTGAGCACCATGTTCAAGTAGAGATTACAGCGGGGAGAAGGGGTGTTACACCGCTGCAGAGGGGGAGAGAGTTGGTTATGACGGTGATGAGGTTGTTGGTGTAGATCGTCATCATGATGATGGCCCGACAGCGTTCCGGCACCACCGGGAGAGAGGGGGAGAGAGCCCCCTCCTCCTTCTTCTTCCTTGACCTTCCCCTAGATGGGAGAAGGGTTTCCCCTCTGGTCCTTGGCTTCCATGGCGGTGGAGGGACGGGAGCCCCTCCAACATTGGATCTCTCTATCTGATTCCTTCTGTTTCTGCGTTCGCTATTTCTGGCCTTTCATCGTTTCTTAAATTCCCGGAGATCCATAACTCCGATTGGGATGAAATTTTAACACAAGTTTTATCCGGATATTAGCTTTCTTGCGCCAGAAGAAGGGCACCAACCACCTTACGGGGTGTCCACAACCCCCTAGGGCGCGCCCTCCGTCCTTGTGGGCCCCTTGAGCATCGTCTCGCGTTGATTCCTTTTCCCAAAAATCACATATATTCCAAAAATAATCTCCATAAGTTTTTATCTTGTTTGGACTCCGTTTGATATGGACTTTTTTGCGGAATAGAAAACATGCAACAAACAGGAACTGGCACTGGGCACTTGATATATGTTAGTCCCAAAAATAGTATAAAAAGTTGCCAAAAGTATGTAAAAGTTGTAGAATATTTGCATGGAACAATCAAAAATTATAGATACGACGGAGATGTATCAGCATCCCCAAGCATAATTCCCGCTCGTCCTCGAGTAGGTAAATGATAAAAAATATTTTTTGATGTGGAATGCTACCTAGCATAATCTTGATCATATAATCTAATCATGGCATAAATATTAAGACACGGGTGATTCAAAGCAATAGTCTATCATTTGACATTAAGACAATAATACTTAAATCATACTAACAAGATAATTATGTCTTCTCAAAATAACATGGCCAAAGAAAGCTTATCCCTACAAAATCATATAGTCTGGCTATGCTCCATCTTCATCACATAAAATATTCAAATCATGCACAACCCCGATGACAAGCCAAGAAATTGTTTCATACTTTTGATGTTCTCAAACCTTTTCAACTTTCACGCAATACATGAGCGTGAGCCATGGATATAGCACTATAGGTGGAATAGAATATGGTCGTGGAGGTTGTGTGGAGAAGACAAAAAGGGAGAAAGTCTCACATCGACGCGGCTAATCAACATGCTATGGAGATGCCCATCAACTGATGTCAATGCGAGGAGTAGAGATTGCCATGCAACAGATGCACTAGAGCGTATGAAATCTCAAACTGAAACTAAGTGGGTGTGCATCCAAATTGCTTGCTCATGAAGACCTAGGGCACTTGAGGAAGCCCATCGTTGGAATATACAAGCCAAGTTCTATAATGAAAATTCCCACTAGTATATGAAAGTGATAACTCAAGAGACTCTCTATATGAAGAACATGGTGCTACTCTGAAGCACAAGTGTGGTAAAAGGATAGTAACATTGTCCCTTCTCTCTTTTCTCTCATTTTTTATTTTTAGTGTTTTCTCTATTTTTTTGTAGGCTTGTTTGGCCTCTCTCTCTCTCTTGGGGGGGGGCTTCTTTGGACACTTTTATTTTGATAACCTCACACAGGACAATGTTCTAATAATGATGATCATCACACTTTTATTTACTTACAACTCAATATTACAACTCGATACTAGAACAAAGATATGACTCTATATGAATGCCTCCGGTGGTGTACCTGGATGTGCAATGATCTAGTGTAGCAATGAAATCAAAAAAACATACAAGCCATGAAAACATCATGCTAGCCATCTTACGATCATGCAAATCAATATGACAATAAATGCTCAAGTCATGTATATGATGATGATGGAAGTTGCATGGCAATATATCTCGGAATGGCAAAATGCCATGATAGGTAGGTATGGTGACTGTTTTGAGGAAGATATAAGGAGGCTTATGTGTGATAGAGCATATCATATCACGGGGTTTGGATGCACCGACAAAGGTTGCAGCGACTCTCGAGGTGAGAAAGGGCAATGCATGATACGGAAGAGGCTAGCAATGATGGAAGGGTGAGAGTGCGTATAATCCATGGACCCAACATTAGTCATAAAGAACTCACATACTTATTGCAAAAATCTATTAGTCATCAAAACAAAGTACTATGCGCATGCTCTTAGGGGGATAGATTGGTAGGAAAAGACCATCAGTCGTCCCCGACCGCCACTCATAAGGAAGACAATCAATAAATACCTCATGCTCCAACTTCGTTACATAACGGTTCACCATACATGCATGCTACGAGAATCACAAACTTCAACACAAGTATTTCTAAAATCCACAACTACCCACTAGCATGACTCTAATATCACCATCTTTATATCCCAAAACTATTGCAAGGAATCAACGTATTATATTCGGTGATCTACAAGTTTTGTGTAGGATTTTATGACTAACCATGTGAATGACTAATTCCTGTCAACTCACTAAATAGATATAAGTGAAGCAAGAGAGTTTAATTCTTTCTAAAAAAGATATGCCCACTCTCTAACAAATATAAGTGAAGCAAAAGAGCATTATACAAATGGCGGTTTTTTATGTGTAGAGAAATAGGCAATCCAAACTTCGAATGATATAAGTGAAGCACGTGAAGCATTCTATAAAGCCATAATCAAACGATATAAGTGAAGTGCGAAGAGAATTCTATAAATCAACCAAGGACTATCTCATACCAGCATTGTGCGTTACTAAAATAAAAATAAAAATAAAAAGCACACAATGCTCCAAGATTTATGCATATCATGTGACGAATAAAAATATAGCTCCAAGTAAAATTATCGATGATTGTTAGAAGAAAGAGGGGATGCCTTCCGGGGCATCCCCAAGATTAGTAGCTTGGGAGTCCTTGAATATTACCTTGGGGTGCCTCGGCATCCCCAAGTTTAGGCTCTTGCCACTCCTTATTCCTTCATCCATCGTGATCTCACCCATAACTTGAAAACTTCAATCACACAAAATTTAACAAAACCCTCATGAGATCCGTTAGTATAATAAAACAAATCACCACTTCAAGTACTGTTGCAAACTCATTCATATTTTATTTTTGCATTGTTGCTACAGTATTATAAATTCTCTATGGCTTATACCACCGATAAAATTGATAGTTTCATCAAAACTAGCAAAACAATGCATCAAAAAATAGAATATGTCTTAAACAAGATAGTCTGTAGTAATCTGAACATCAATCATACTTCTGTAACTCCAAAAATTCTGTAAAAATTAGGACAAAATAAACAATTTTTATAGAAGTACTATGCAAAAGGTTTCAGAAGCGTTTGACTTTCCAGTAAAAAAATGTAAAATCGAGCACTACAGCCAAAGTTTCTGTTTTTGCACCGCATAAACCAAACAAGCAATCTAATCATCCTAACGGCAAATCTTGGCATATTATTTTTATAATACAATGGAACTGTACAAGGGGGTAATTTTTTTTGTTGAAAATTTTCTGTAATCAAGGTTCACAAAGTTTCCATAGGCATGAACAAAGTTCAAGGCTAGCTCCCATTTTAACAGTGCTCGTCTTTCTCATTTCCACTTTTATTTTTGAAAAAGTTTTAGGTTCCCCACTTTTTTTTAAACTTTATAAAAGCGCACAACAGAAATAAATGACTCTCTAAAACTTTCAGGTTGTCTCCCTGGCAGCGCTTTCTTTAAAGCCATTAAGCTAGGCATAAAGTGCTCAAGTAATGGATCCACCCGGATTCCAAGGTATATCAAAGCCAATTTTAATTAACAATGATTTATGATTTAGTAGTGAGCACAAAGTAACATACATCATGCAACAACTAAGTCTAACTCTCTTCCTATGCATCGGCATGTCATAAAAGAACAATACATGCACACAAAGTAAAGGCCAATGCATAGTATAAACGGTTTCTTGCAATTTTATCGTATTGGAAACATAGAGAGGCGGAGATGTAGTTCTTCTCTCATAATAATTGCAAGTAGGAGAAGCAAGCACATGCATATTATATTCATCAAAATCATCATGTGCAATACTAGAACGCAACCCATCAATATAATCCTTAATAAGCGCAAACTTCTCCGATATAGTGTAGTTGGGAGAATTCAAAAAGATAATAGGACTATCATGCATGGGAGCAATAGCAACAATTTCATTCTTAACATAAGGAACTATAGAAAGTTCATCTTCATAAGCATAATTCATATTGGCATCATGGCCACAAGCATAGCAAGCATCAAGTTCATCAAAAAGGGATATTTCAAACGAATCAAAGGGATCATAGCAATCATCCTTCGATAAATGAAGGGACGTTAAATAATGTATGAGTTGAAGAGTTACTCTCATTAGAAGGTGGGAACGGGTGATCAATCCGCTCTTCCTCCTTTTGTTCTTCGCTCTCCTCCTCATCTTTTTCATCTAATGAGCTCATAGTTTCAGCAATTTCTTCTTCCATACGTTCCTGCAAAATATTAGTCTCTTCTGGACAGCGGAGACTTTCTCAATAAACGCATCACATACATTCTCAATAAATGCATCAATATCGGCAATGTATTCATAATTCTCATAGCAATATTTAAGTATAGCAAAATTTTCAGGCCTATAAACATCATCATCAAAAGCTTCATATTATTCAAACAAAGATTCAATTTCATAAGCACCCTTAAAAGCAACGAATTCTTCTATTCATTCCACATCATAGTAATCATAAATACCTTTAGCATAAGAAGCTAAGGTTTCATGGTTGTTAAATTTGCATGAAAAGGGAAGGTGTGGAGCCTTCATCCTAGAGCAACGAGTATAATCATATCTCAAGCATAGTTGCTGAGCATACCAATGCAACATATGAATTAGATCCCATAATAGTTTCCCTTTTTGAGTCAAGCAATAATCCCTAAATTATTCATGTTGATCCAGCGAGTCTCCCATCATATAATTGAATGGGGTTTTCTCAGGATTATTGAAGTAGTGCAAAATATCTTTCACATAATGAGCATCGAGGTTTTTAGGAGGTTCCCCATCTCCATGAGTAGCAAGTACACCTAATTTTTTGGTATTTTGTGTTCCATATCCATAACTAAAGACAGAGAACAACTTAGAACAGCAAATAAAAACTACTTAGTGATAAAGCAAATAAGCACACACGAGAATATTCACCCCACACTATTGCTCCCCAGCAACGGCGCCAGAAAAAGGTCTTGATAACCCACAGGTATAGGGGATCAGTTGTAGCCTCTTTTGATAAGTAAGAGTGTCGAAGCCAATGAGGAGCTAAAGGTAGAACAAATATTCCCTCAAGTTATATCGACCACCGATACAACTCTACGCACGCTTAACGTTCTCTTTACCTAGAACAAGTATGAAACTAGAAGTACTTTGTAGGTGTTGTAGGATAGGTTTGCAAGATAATAAAGAGCACGCAAATAAAAACTAGGGGCTGTTTAGATAAAGAAACAACTAAATTAGTATTAGTGGAGAGATTTTTTTCACAAGAAAGTTATGTGTCCCTAGGCAATTGATAACTAGACCGGTAATCATTATTGCAATTTTATATGAGGGAGAGGCATAAGCTAACATACTTTCTCTTCTTCGATCATATGCACTTATGATTGGGACTCGATCTAACAAGCATCTGCAACTACTAAAGATCATTAAGGTAAAACCCAACCATAGCATTAAAGTATCAAGTCATCTTTATTCCCGTACGCAAACAACCTACTTACTCGGGTATGTGCTTCTGTCACTCACGCCACCCACCATAAGGAAATCATGAACATGTTGCAAACCCTACAGCGGGGATCCCTCACTCTTGTGCGACACGGAGAGCTCCATAGGAAAGCACCAATAATAAAACATGCAACTCAAACCAATTACGATCATCAATGAACCCATAGGACAAAATGGATCTACTCAAACATCATAGGATAGCCATGCATCATTGGGAAATAATATATAGCGTTGAGCACCATGTTCAAGTAGAGATTACAGCCGGGAGAAGGGGTGTTACACCGCTGCATAGAGGGTGAGAGAGTTGGTGATGACGGCGGCGAAGTTGTTGGTGTAGATCGCCGTCACGATGATGGCCCGGCGGCGTTCCGGCGCCACCGGGAGAGAGGGGGGAGAGCCCCCTCCTCCTTCTTCTTCTCCCTTGACCTTACCTAGATGGGATAAGGGTTTCCCCTCTGGTCCTTGGCTTCCATGGAGGCGGAGGGGCGGGAGCCCCTCCGAGATTCGATCTCTCTCTCTCTCTGTGTGTGTGTGTGTGTGTGTGTGTGTGTGTGTGTGTGTGTGTGTGTGTGTGTGTGTGTGTGTGTGTGTGTGTGTGTGTTTCCTTCTGTTTCTGGCCTTTCACCGTTTCTTAAATTCCCGGAGATCCGTAACTCCGATTAGGCCGAAATTTTAACACGATTTTTCTCCAGATATTAGCTTTCTTGCGCCAGGAGAAGGGCACCAACCGCCTTACGAGGTGTCCACAAGGTCAAGGGGCGCGCTCTCCGTCCTTGTGGGCCCCTCGAGCATCATCTCACGTTGATTCTTTTTCCCACCTATCACATATATTCCAAAAATAATCTACATAAGTTTTTTATCCCGTTTGGACTCCATTTGATATGGATTTTATGCGAAACAAAAAACATGCAACAAACAGGAACTGGCACTGGGCATTGGATCAATATGTTAGTCCCAAAAAATAGTATAAAAAGTTGCCAAAAGTATGTAAAAGTTGTAGAATATTGGCATGGAACAATAAAAAATTATAGATACAACGGAGACGTATCAGTGTTGTTTAAGATTATTTATGCAAACAAGAGCAAAACAGTTCATAAAAGTTTTTCTTTTTCACTTTCAGTTTGTCAACTGAATTGCATGAGGACAAGCAAAGGTTTTAAGCTTGGGGGAGTTGATACGTCTCCAGCGTATCTACTTTTCCTAACACTTTTCCTCTTGTTTTGGACTCTAATTTTCATAATTTGAATGAAACTAACCCCGGTCTGACGTTGTTTTCAGTAGAACTACCATGGTGCTGTTTTTGTGTAGAAATAAAAGTTCTCGGAATGGAACGAAACTTTGCGAGGATTTTTTTATATCAATGAAGAGAATTCTTGGAGCCAAGAACCACTAGAGGGGGGCACCTGGGTGGGAACAACCCACCAGGGCGCCCCCCTCCAGGCACGCCCAGGTGGGTTGTCCCCACCTGGTGGCCCCGCAGATTCTGAAACCGACACTATAAAATCCTATTTTTCTGGAAAAAAATCAGCGAGAAAGAATTATCGCATTCCACGAGAGGAAGCCGCTGTCACCTCCTGTTCTTCATCGGGAGGCCAGATCTGGAGTCCGTTTGGGGCTCCGGAGAGGGGGGTCTTTGATCTTCATCATCACCAACCCTTCTCCATCACCAATTCCATCATGCTCCCCACCGGGAGTGAGTAATTCCTTCGTAGGCTCGCTGGTCGGTGAGGAGTTGGATGAGACTCATTATGTAATCTAGTTAGCTTTGTTAGGGCTTGATCCCTAGTATCCACTATGTTCTGAGATTGATGTTGCTATGACCTTCCCATGCTTAATGCTTGTCACTTTGGGCCCGGGTGCCATGATTTTAGATCTGAACCGTGTATGTTATCACCATTATATCCATGTTCTAGATCTGATCTTGCAAGTTATAGTCACCTACTATGTGTTATGATCTGGCAACCCCGGAGTGACAATAGTTGGGTCCACTCCCAGTGATGATCGTAGTTTGAGGAGTTCATGTATTCACCATGTGTTAATGCTTTGTTCTGGTTCTCCATTAAAAGGAGGTCTTAATATCCCTTAGTTTCCAATTGGACCCCGCTGCGACGTGAGGGTAGGAAAAAAGATGACATGCAAGTTCTTTCCATAAGCATGTATGACTATTTACGAAATACATGCCTACATTATATTTATGAACTGGAGCTAGTGTCGTATCACCCTAGGTTATGACTGTCACATGATGAATATCATCCAACAAATCACCGATCCAATGCCTACAAATTTCTATTATATTGTTCTTGCTAAGTACTACTCCTATTGTTACTGGTGCACTTGCTACAAAATTACTGCTATCACTATTACACTTGCTATTGCTATTGCTACTACTATCAAAACTATCATATTACTGTGCTACTGATCACTTTGATGCAGATAATTGATCTCCAGGTGTGACTGAATTGACAACTCAGTTGCTAATAGTTGCAAATATTCTTTGGATCCCCTTGTGTCAAATCTATAAATTTGGGTTGAATACTCTACCCTCGAAAACTGTTGCGATCCCCTATACTTGTGGGTTATCAACGCTGATTGTAATGTTACTGTCTACAAAGCTCGACTTGTCGCGAAAGGTTTTCGACAAGTTCAAGGAGTTGACTACGATGAGACTTTCTCGCCTGTAGTGATGCTTAAGTCTGTCCGAATCATGCTAGCAATTGCCGCATTTTATGATTATGAAATCTAGCAAATGGACGTCAAAACTGCATTCCTTAATGGATTTCTTAAAGAAGAGTTGTATATGATGCAAGTAGAAGGTTTTGTCGATCCTAAAGGTGCTAAAAAAGTGTGCAAGCTCCGCTGATCCATCTATGGATTCGTGAAAGCATCTCGGAGTTGGAATATATGCTTTGATGAGGTGATCAAAGCATATGGTTTTATACAGACTTTTGGAGAAGCCCGTATTTACAAGAAAGTGAGTGGGAGCTCTATAGCATTTCTAATACTATATGTGGATGCATATTGTTGTTTGGAAATGATGTAGAATTTCTGTATAACATAACAGGATACCTGAATAAAAGTTTTTCAATAAAAGAACTCCATGAAGCTGCTTATATATTTGGCATCAAGATCTATACAGATAGATCAAGACGCTAAATTGGACTTTCACAAAGCACATACCTTGATAAAGTCTTGAAGAAGTTCAAAATGGATTAGTCAAAGAAAGGGTTCTTACCTGTGTTACAAGGTGTGACATTGAGTCAGACTCAATGCCTGACCACTGCAGAAGATAGAGAGAAAATGAAAGTCATTTCCTATGCCTCAGCCATAGGTTCTATCATGTATGCTATGTTGTGAACCAGACCTGATGTGTGCCTTGCTATAAGTTTAGCAGGGAGGTACCAAAGTAATCCAAGAGTGGATCACTGGACAGTGGTCAAGAATATCCTAAAGTACCTGAAAAGGTGATGCCCCCACAAGTATAGGGGATCAATTGTAGCTCTTTTTGATAAGTAAGAGTGTTGAACCCAACGAGGAGCAGAAGGAAATGATAAGTGGTTTTCAGCAAGGTAATGTCTACAAGTGTTGAAACTGTAAGTAACAGAGTAGTTTGATAGCAATATATTTTGTAACGAGCAAGTAACGATAATAGTAACAAAAAGTGCAACAAGGTAGCCCAATCCTTTTTAGGCAAAGGACAAGCCAAAACGGTCTCTTATATTAAGCAAAGCGTTCTTGAGGGTACACGGGAATTTCATCTAGTCACTTTCATCATGTTGATTCAATTCGTGTTCGCTACTCTGATAATTTGATATGTGGGTGGACCGGTGCTTAGGTGTTGTTCTTAGGTGAACAAACCTCCTATTTATGATTAACCCCCTTGCAAGCATTCGCAACAACAAGAAAAGTATTAAGGATAAATCCTAACCATAGCATTAAACTTTTGGATCCAATCGGTCCCTTATGGAATAACACATAAACTAGGGTTTAAGCTTCTGTCACTCTCGCAACCCATTATCTAATAACTACTCCATAATGCATTCCCTTAGGCCCAACTATGGTGAAGTTTCATGTAGTCATGACACCACGAAGGGAATCACAACATACATCTATACCTAATATTAAAGGACGGAGATTTTCATAGTTTTCCATATGTCATCCCTTTATATCCATTGTTTTTATATTAATGATAGAGATTGACGGGCGAGATTGCCTTTTGGTTCATCTGCTGTTTCCTTCAGAATAGACTCAGAAAAAATTCGTCTACTATAAAAAAATTGTCCGCATTGTCTGCAACTGGAGTCGAACTAGGATGGCAAGTAATGCTAACGTAGCGCACAAGCCAACTCACCTAGCCAATGCTATTGAGAAAATTTAGAAAGTCTAACCTCAAGTATGGTAAGCGCCAGATGCCCCAATTTTGTCTGCTATAAATTAACTTTTTTAGGCAAAGATAAAATTTAATTGGGCTGACCTCCAGACGCCCCAGTTTGGTCTGGCCCACGTATACTCTGCTATTTTTTTTTCTTTTTGTTCCTTTTGCTTTCCGTATTCCTTATTTCTTTTCTACTTTTCTTTATTTTTTTGTGTATTATACAAATTCATTGGGTGTTTATAGATGATAATATTTATCATATTTAAGGAATTTCTCACCCTATATTAAGAAAATGTTCATCATCTTTCATCAAATGTTCATTTTGTATTTTAAAGTTATTCTTCATATATCACTAAAATGTTCAATATGTATTAGAATATTGTTCATTGTATATCACAAAAATGTTCAATGTGTGTTTAAATATTTTTCAGTGTATATCAAAAAATGGTGTGTATTTTAGAATTGTTCAGCATATATAAAAAATTGTTCAATATATATTCATGATTTCAAAAGTTTCTTCATGTATTTCAGTATTTTGATCACTTTTTCAAAAATTGTCCATGTTTTAAAAGATTGTTCGAATTTGAAATGTGTTCACAATTTTCATGCATTATTCACAATTTTTAAGATTTTTTTCATATTTTTCCAAAGGAATGTTGACAAATTGAAATAACGATTACCAATGTACTTAGTACATTACATTTAGTGCTGCGCTTTGCCACAATCAGTCGGTTTCTCTACTGGTTAGCAACACATCTATCCATTGGGTTGTCGCGAGTTTGACTGCCACACATGCCATAATATTTTTTCGTGACATTTATTCATTCGTTCAAAGTTTGGGAATGGGCCGGCCTGTTTGCGCTCTGCTTCAGCGAAGCTCACCTATTGGATGCACACGGGCAACCAATAGGAGCTCTCTATGGAAAGTTAACGTACCAATCCCTATGCTCGCTACACAATTAGGCCTTAACCCGTTTCTTTTATGGCACAAAAAATTACGTACGCGGGTGCTCATGTTTAATCTGTCGTCCACCATTCCATGTGAGCCGTCATGTGCCCACAAAAATTAATAGGGTCATCAAAACACATTGGTAAGGGATGCATGCAAGACATATTAGTAACGGATGCTAACGAAACTTACGTCCTCCGTGTCTGGCTTGGACCAAAATAATCAACCGACTAGGCTAGCCATTATGTTAAATATATACCCATAACCTCGACCCAATCGTCCCCTAACCACCGCCTCTGCCCACATGCTCCAGGCGTTTCAGGCCGATGATGCCATCATCTCGTCCATGTACGCCTCGGACCTCAATTGCATATCAAAGCCATGGGTGCGACATCCACATTATCATCGAGCTGTTTGAGGTGGCCATTGAGGTGTTCGACATGGGACTGCACACCGATCTATTCCATCGTGAAAACACACGATTACTTGGTGTGACTGTGTGAGCATCACGCTGGACTAGATGGCTTACGCGTATGTACACCATGGACTGGGTTCTCCAACCGTGACACCGGTCTCTGCTAAGGCGAATACACTCAGCTATATGATGCCACACTCACACACAGCATGGACGTGATGCGGTACTGTACATGCATGTGGCAGGACGACACGTCGAGCAGCATGCCGGCCTCGACCTCAGACGTGATAGATGTGCATGGGAAGGCCCATAATCACAATAGTGCTGGTGGTCTTGGCGATTGATCCTTTACCCCGCCATCTATAATTTAAACATGAATGCTTGCACAGCTAGCTATAACTTATAATCACCAGGTATGTCTTCTCCAATTAGTTTTCTCCTTCTCCACCCTGAGCTTCTTTTCTAATTTTAGCTGAAACTTCTTAATCGAAGACAGTAGATCCTAATGAGATCTCATATAAAGAAACATCCATGATATTAATATTTTTCATTTGAGACATTCGGGACAAGCGCAAGTATAAAAAAGCACCTCTAATTGTTTGCACACAAGTGATGGTTGCACCATGAGGTTGGTGACAAACGAGCACATGATATTTTGTTCTCCCGTTGCAACGCACGGGCATGTTTGCTAGTACTATCAAAATATCGAACACATATCAAGTTCACATGATTACTTGCAACATGATTTCTCCCGTGACCTCAAGAACAAAAGTAACTACTCACAAGATCAGAGGGGTATTAAATAGCATAATGGACCTGAACATATAATCTTCAACCAAATAAACCATATAGTAATCAACTACAAGATGTAATCAACACTACAAGTCACCCATAAGCACCAATCTATAGTTCCGGTAACAAGATTGAACACGAGAGAAGAACTAGGGTTTGAGATGAGATGGTGTTGTTAAAGAAGTTGATGGAGATTTCCCTCCCCAAGATGGAAGAGTTGTTGGTGATGATGATGATTTCCCCCTCCGGGAGGGATGTTCCCTCGGCGGAATCGCTTCGCCAGAGGGAAAAAGTGCTCCTGCCCATGTTCCTCCTCGAGACAGAGGTGCTCCGTCCTGAAAGTCCACTCCTTATTTTTTCTAGGTCAAAATGACTTATATACGAGAAGATGGGCACCGGCGCTGGGCCTGGGTGAGCATAACCCACTAGGGCGTAACTGGGTTCCCTGGTGCGCCCAGGTGGGTTGTGCCCACCTAGTGGGCCCCCTCTGGTACTTATTTGCTCCAATATTCTTCATATATTCCATAAAAATTCTCTGTGAAGTTTTAGCTTGTTTGGAGCCGTGCATAATAGGTAGCCTAACATAGCTTTTCCAGGTCCAGATTTCAGCTGCCGGAATTCTCCCTCTTTGTGTGTACCTGATACGTCTCTGTCGTATCTACTCTTCCAAGCACTTTTCCCCTTGTTTTGGACTCAAACTTGCATGATTTGAATGGAACTAACCCAGACTGACGCTGTTTTCAGCAGAATTGCCATGGTGTTATTTTTGTGCAGAAATAAAAGTTTTCAGAATGACCTGAAAATCAACGGAGAATTATTTTGGAATATATAAAAAATGCTGGAAGAAGACCACATCAGGGGGGCCTCCACCTCTCCACGAGGGTGGGGCGCGCCCTACCCCCTGGGCGCGCCCCCCTGCCTCGTGGGCCCCCTGACGCTCCACCGACCTCAACCTTGACTCCATATATTCACTTTCAGGGAGAAAAAAATCAAAGAGAAGGATTCATCGTGTTTTACGATACAGAGCCGCCGCCAAGCCCTAAACTCTCTCGGGAGGGATGATCTGGAGTCCGTTCGGGGCTCCGAAGAGGGGAATCCGTCGCCATCGTCATCATCAACCTTCCTCCATCACCAATTTCATGATGCTCACCACTGTGCGTGAGTAATTCCATCATAGGCTTGCTGGACGGTGATGGGTTGGATGAGATTTATCATGTAATCGAGTTAGTTTTGTTAGGGTTTGATCCCTAGTATCCACTATGTTTTGAGATTGTTGTTGCTATGACTTTGCTATGCTTAATGCTTGTCACTAGGGCCCGAGTGCCATGATTTCAGATCTGAACCTATTATGTTTTCATCAATATATGAGAGTTCTTGATCCTATCTTGCAAGTCTATAGTCACCTACTATGTGTTATGATCCGGCAACCCCGAAGTGACAATAATCGGGACCACTCCCGGTGATGACCGTAGTTTGAGGAGTTCATGTATTCACTATGTGTTAATGCTTTGCTCCGGTACTCTATTAAAAGGAGGCCTTAATATCCCTTAGTTTCCAATAGGACCCCGCTGCCACGGGAAGGTAGGACAAAAGATGTCATGCAAGTTCTTTTCCATAAGCACGTATGACTATATTCAGAATACATGCCTACATTACATTGATGAACTGGAGCTAGTTCTGTGTCACCCTATGTTATGACTGTTACATGATCGATCGCATCCGGCATAATTCTCTATCACTGATCCATTGCCTACGAGCTTTCCATATATTGTTCTTCGCTTACTTACTTTTCCGTTGCTACTGTTACAATCACTATAAAACCCAAAAATATTACTTTTGCTACTGTTACCTTTTGCCACTTTTACCACTAGTATCATATTACTTTGCTACTAAATACCTTGCTGCAGATATTAAGTTTCCAGGTGTGGTTGAATTGACAACTCAACTGCTAATACTTGAGAATATTCTTTGGCTCCCCTTGTGTCGAATCAATAAATTTGGGTTGAATACACTACCCTCGAAAACGGTTGCGATCCCCTATACTTGTGGGTTATCAAGACTATTTTCTGGCGCCGTTGCCGGGGAGCATAGCTCTATTCTTTGAGTCACGTGGGATTTATATCTGCTTATCATTATGAAGAACTTAAAAGATCAAAGAACCAAGATTTTTCCCTCAACTACAAGGGGAGGTAAGGAACTGCCATCCAGCTCTGCACTTGATTCACCTTCTGTTTTGAGTAAACTTGCGACACCTAAACCTGCTTCTGCTATTAATTCTGATATGTTGCATGTTATTGATGATGCCACTTCTGCTATGCATGATACTTATGATGAAACTACTTCTATGCTTGATACTACTGTGCCACTTTGTAATTTCTTGATGAACAACTTGCTAGGGCTAGAGAGAATGAAATTATTGAAACTGATAATATTGATGAAAGTGATGATGAAGATTCTCCCCCTAGATATGAATTACCTGTTATTCCTGAGGGTTATGTTATGGATGAAGAAACTGCTAGAGACTTTCTTGCTTGCAATGATAGGAGTGATCTTAAGAATCTATTAGTAGCTAAGCTTAAAGAAAAATCTCTGAATGCTAGAATGAAATATGATCCCACATATGCTACTTCACCTATCTTTGTTACTGATAAGGATTATGTATTCTCTGTCGACCCTGATATAATTACTTTGGTTGAATTTGATCCTTTCTATGGCTATGAATCTGAAACTATTGTGGCACATCTTACTAAACTAAATGATATAGCTACCCTGTTCACTAATGATGAGAAAACTCGCTATTATTATATCCTTAAATTATTTCCATTCTTATTAAAGGGTGATGCTAAGATATGGTTTAATTCTCTTGATCCTGGTTGTGTGCGTAGTCCCCAGGATATGATTTACTACTTCTCTGCTAAATATTTCCCTGCTCATAAGAAACAAGCTGCTTTAAGGGAAATATATGATTTTGTGAAAATTGAAGAAGAGAGTCTCCCACAAGCTTGGGGGAGGCTTCTCTGATTACTTAATGCTTTGCCTGATCATCCTCTCAAGAAAATGAAATACTTGATATCTTTTATAATGGACTAACCGATGCTTCCAGAGACCACCTGGATAGTTGTGATGGTTGTGTTTTCAGGGAAAGAACTGTTGATCAAGCTGAAATTCTATTGAATAATATGTTGACTAATGAAAACAATTGGACACTTCCTCAACCAACTCCTAAGCCAACTCCGAAGAAAAGGGGTATTCTATTTCTAAGTCCTGAAGATATGCAAGAGGCAAAGAAATCTATGAAAGAAAAAGGTATTAAAGTTGAAGATATTAAGAATTTACCTCCAGTTGAAGAAATACATGGTCTTAATTTACCGCCTGTTGAAGAAACACACGGTCTTGATAACCCGACACAGGTAGTAAAGGTAAATTCTCTCTATAGATATGATAAAGCTGAAATCCCTCCTGGTAAGTTTGCTAGCCAATGTTTGGATGAATTTGATAACTTTATGGTTAAGCAAGAAGACTTTAATGCTTATGTTGGTAGACAATTGAAACATAATGCTTACAGGATTGAACACTTGAGTGATCATATGGCTAGTGTTAAAGGTGAACTTAAACTTATTAGTAAACATGCTTCTATCGTTACCACTCAAGTAGAACAAGTACTTAAAGCTCAGAATGATCTACTCAATGAATTGAATAGTAAGAATAATGACTATGCTGTTAGAGTTGCAACTAGAGGAGGTAAAGTGACTCAGGAACCTTTGTATCCTGAGGGCCACCCTAAGAGAATTGATAAAGATTCTCACAGAGCTAATGTAGATGCACCTAGTCCTTCTAAGAGGAAGAAAAAGAAAAATGATAGGACTTTGCATGCTTCTAGTGAACCTGTCATTGACACACCTGAGAATCCCAATGATATTTCTATTTCTGATGCTGAAACACAAGCTGGTAACGAACATGAACCTAGTGATAATGTAAATGATGATGTTCATGTTGATGCTCAACCTAGCAATGACAATGATGTAGAGGTTGAACCTGCTGTTAATCTTGATAACCCACAATCAAAGAATCAACGTTATGAGAAGAGAGACTTTGTTGCTAGGAAGCACGATAAAGAAAGAGAACCATGGGTTTAGAAACCCATGCCCTTTCCTCCTAAACAATCCAAGAAAAGGGATGATGAGGATTTTGAGCGCTTTGCTGAAATGATTAGACCTATCTTTTTGCGTATGCGTTTGACTGATATGCTTAAAATGAATCCCTATGCTAAATATATGAAGGAAATAGTTACTAATAAGAGAAAGATACCGGAAGCTAAAATTTCCACCATGCTTGCTAATTATACTTTTAAGGGTGGAATAAGAAAGAAATTCGGAGATCCATGAGTACCAACTATACCATGCTCCATTAAAAGAAACTATGTTAAAACTGCTTTATGTGATCTTGGAGCCGATGTTAGTGTTATGCCTCTCTCTTTATATCGTAGACTTGATTTGAATAAGTTTACACCTACTGAAATATCTTTGCAAATGGCTGACAAATCAACTGCTATACCTGTCGGTATTTGAGAGGATGTGCCTGTTGTGGTTGCAAACGTTACTATTTTAACGGACTTTGTTATTCTTGATATTCCCGAGGACGATAGTATGTCTATTATTATTGGAAGACCCTTTTTGAATACTGCATGGGCTGTTATTGATTGCACCAAAGGCAATGTCACTTTTCATGTTAATGGTAATGAGCATACGGTACACTTTCCGAGGAAACAACCTCAAGTCCACAATATCAATTCTATTGGAAAATTTTCAACAATTACTATTGGAGGTTTTGAATTTCCTTTACCTACTGTCAAGAAGAATATTATATTCTTATTATTGGGGATGTGCATATCCCCGTTGAGGTAACATAGTGTTATTCGAAATTTCTCTGATTCCATGTTACTCGAAATGAGTTTGTTAACAAGACCTGATCAACCTTATTAGTGGATTCCTTTTGAAGAACATGAGATGGATGAAGTTAGAAAACACAACTCTCTGTACCCACTTTTTACTTTCTGTTATTTATATTAAATAAAGCAAAAATAGTATTTTTCTGTCTGCTTTCTGAATTATCCTTGCAATAAAAAAATACACCGAAAATAAAAGTTCTCCAAATGCCCTGAAATTTAAATATGATTTTTTCAAGAATATTTGAGAATATGTGACACTAAGAACACAACAGGGGAGTAAGCACCTGGCCACGAGGGTCCAGGGCGCGCCTCCCTACCTCGTGGGCCCATGGTGGACCCCCTCCACTTATTCCAGCCATCACACACTCCTTCTTCCTCCAACAAAAAGCACCAACCAGCTCAAACCTGAGTTCAAGCTCATCTTGCTGCCATTTTCGATCTCCTAGCTCAAAGCTCTATTCACAAAACTGCTTTGGGGGATTGTTCTTTGGTACGTAACTCCTCCAATGGTCCAATTAGTTTTTGCTCTAGTGCTGTAACGCCTCGTGACCGATGTGCCGGGTGCCCTCCAGTTATTCGCTGTTGTTGCGTTGTCTTTGCTTGCGTGTCATGCATTGCATATCATGTCATCATGTGCATTTCATTTGCATACATGTTCGTCTCATGCATCCGAGCATTTTTCCCGTTGTCCGTTTTGCATTCCGGCGCTCCGTTCTCCTCCGGTGGTCATTTCTACCTTCTTCTCGTGTGTGGGGGTTAAACAATTCCGGATTGGACCAAGACTTGTCATGCGGCCTTGGTTTACTACCGGTAGACCGCCTGTCAAGTTTCGTACCATTTGGACTTCGTTTGATGCTCCAACGGTTAACTGAGGGACCGAAAAGGCCTCGTGTGTGTTGCAGCCCAACACCCCTTCAATTTGGCCCAAAACCCACCTAAACCCCCCTCCATCATCTCGGTCGTTCGATCACGATCGCATGGCCGAAAACCGCTCCTCGTTTGGACTCTCCTAGCCCCCTCTACCTATAAATATGTGGCTCTCCCCGAATTTTTGCGCAGTCCAAACCCTAGCAAACTCCTCCCCGCGCCGCCGGACATGTCCACCCCGCTGCCACCTCACTTCGGCCTATCAAGGGCTGCCACCTCAGCAGCGCCGCCTCCCTCCTCCTCTAGCATGCCGCCACGTGTCTCCCCAGCGCCCCACTTCGTCGCGGGCCCACCGAGCCCATCTGAGGCCCGCGCAGGCCCGGATCCCCGCCACCGCGCTCGCTCCAGGTTCCTGCTCGAGGGGAGGAGCCCCTCGATGCTGCAGCTCGTCGCTGGGGCCCGCTGTGCCGCCGCCGGTGATCTCTCAGGCGAGCTCCTCACTGCCTGGCCTTTTTCCCTCCTTCCTCGTGCTCTCTCGCATGCCCTCTCTTTCTCTCTCATAGTTGCAGCCGCTGCCATGGGAGCCGAGCTTCGAGCGCCGCTGCCGATGCCCCGTGCTCCGTCCTAGCGCCGGGAATGGGCTCCCCCGCCTCGGATCTATGCGGATCCGACCCCTCCTCGCCTCTCCGACCCTGCAGGCCCTCGCCGGAATCCCGGACGCCGGCGCTCCCTGCCCTGTGCATGAGCTCGTGAGGTGGACGACGACGACTCCGAGCGCCCCGACCCATCGTGCCTCGTGGGCCGGCCCATCTCCGTTAGCCCAGTCCATGGCAAGCCCCCGCTGGCCTCTTGGGCCGTGGCGCCCTCCGGCCCATCTTCCCGGCCCATCTGCTTCCTCCTCAAAGGGCTGAAGCCCACGTGGTGAGCTAACTCCTATCCTCCGCCCTGAGCGCACTTTAGCTATTTGACGCTCGTTGTGAAATCTGCTAAGTCCCCGGTAATTTTGGGCATTTTCATCATGGCTTAACTTCGTCACCATTGCTCCGATTCGCGTGTATAGCATATCGAAATGTTCGCCTCTAACAGTACATCATTTCATCTCATTTCATCATTTTCATTTGAGCTCATCTTGATGCCCGAAATGCTGTTGGAAGAGAGCTATTTGAGTTAATTGTCAGATCTGCTGCACCAAATAGCTATTTGTCTTTTTTGCCATGATTAATGTGTGCATGATATGCTCCTGAGCTCTACATGAGTTTTGTTATATGCTTTGTAATCTTTTCAGAGGTGCTATCCATGTATTTTTGTGATGTGTGTGGTGACTAGCACAAGCTTGCAAAGTGATGCAATCGTTAATGCTGATTTCAGGGACTTAGAATTTCTCTAAGTCCTTGATCTGTTTTTATCAATATGACATTTGTCCATGTTGTTTCCTAGTGATCGGTGCCTCTTTTGGGGATGATCAGTAAGGATGATTTGTTAATCTTGTAGTGCTCTATCCATCCATGCCTTTCTTTGCAATTATGGAGCACCCTAGGTTGAGTCAATCAAGCTCTACTTTTGCTATTTCGTGAATCCTGGTAGATTATATACTTGTTAGCGATTTTGCCGAAGATGTTGTAGTTGATCCGTGCATGCTATGTTGTTGTTCTTGCCATGTCTAGCTTATATAATGTGTATTCTTGATGGGTGCATGCTTAGATTGTCATGCCTTTCTATGTAGTGAGTGCATCGAGCTCGTAAACATGCCTACTCGCTATCTGATTTGCATGTTCCAGTTTTTCTCTAAGTCTGTAATCTGATTATGTTTTTGCCATGTTCACATGCTTGCAATTGTATTATCTGATCCCTTTTGGCTCAACATCACTAAAGGACTTTTGTTAAGATCTTTGAGTAGCTTCATGCCATGCTTTACTTTGCCATGTTAAGTTCCTATAGCATATAGTTTTCATGCTCCAAAGTGTGTTACCTGATCTGAAATTCCAGGTTTGTGTTAATTTCACTAAGTCTGAAATCTGTTTATCAATTGCACTTTTGCCATGCTTGCTTGAACCTGTTAATGGATGAATTGGCCGTAGCTCAGTGTTCATCTTTTGTTAAGCATCATGAGTGGATCCCTGCCATGTATTTTGTTGCCATGTTTGAGTGCTGTAGCATAATTATCTTGATGCATTTAGGTGGCTACTTGCTGTTTATCGCAGACCGGTGCCATATTTGTTTTGCTTGCCATTTCCAAACCGTGCATCCGATTTCGGTGATCTTTATATCGATTTCAACCGAAATCACCTCATCTTTCCAGTGGAACTCTTGGATTTCCAAGTTGAGGCCAGGTTCAATCAGTCCTCGTCAAATCATGCATATGCATCACATACCGCATCCCGCATATCATACCATGTTCGTGTGTTGGTTGTTTACTATGTTGTGTGCTTCTTTTTGGTGTTTGCTTCTTCGGGTTGGTTCCGATAACGTCGTGTTTGTGAGGACCCATTCGTCTACGTTCGTTTGTCTTCTTCATGGACTCGTTCTTCTTCCTTGCGGGATTTCAGGCAAGATGACCATACCCTCGAAATCACTTCTATCTTTGCTTGCTAGTTGCTCGCTCTTTTGCTATGCCTATGCTGTGATACCTACCACTTGCTTATCATGACTCCCATATTGTGAACCAAGCCTCTAACCCACCTAGTCCTAGCAAACCGTTGTTTGGCTATGTTACCGCTTTGCTCAGCCCCCTCTTATAGCGTTGTTAGTTGCAGGTGAAGATTGAAGTTTGTTCCTTGTTGGAACATGGAGATGTTGTTCCTTGTTGGAACATGTTTACTTGTTGGGATATCACAATATATCTTATTTAATTAATGCATCTATATACTTGGTAAAGGGTGGAAGGCTCGGCCTTATGCCTGGTGTTTTGTTCCACTCTTGCCGCCCTAGTTTCCGTCATATCGGTGTTATGTTCCCGGATTTTGTGTTCCTTACGCGGTTGGGTAATAATGGGAACCCCTTGACAGTTAGCCTTGAATAAAATTCCTCCAGCAATGCCCAACCTTGGTTTTACCATTTGCCACTTAGCATTTTCTTTCCCTTGGGTTCTGCAGACTCAAGGGTCATCATTATTTTAACCCCCCCCGGGCCAGTGCTCCTCTGAGTGTTGGTCCAAACTGTCAGCCGCCGGTGGCCACCAGGGGCAACTCTGGGCTGGCCTACCGGAAGTTTGGACAATCTGAGTGTGCCCTGAGAAAGAGATATGTGCAGCTCCTGTCGGGATTTGTCGGCACATTCGGGCGGTGTTGCTGGTTTAGTTTTACCCTGTCGAAATGTCTTGTAACCGGGATTCTGAGTCTGATCGGGTCTTCCCGCTAGAAGGAATATCCTTCGTTGACCGTGAGAGCTTATGATGGGCTAAGTTGGGACACCCCTGCAGGGATTTGAACTTTCGAAAGCCGTGCCCACGGTTATGGGCAGATGGGAATTTGTTAATGTCCGGTTGTAGAAAACCTGAAGTTGACCTTAATTAAAATACATCAACTGCGTGTGTAACCGTGATGGTCTCTTCTCGGCGGAGTCCGGGAAGTGAACACGGTGTTGGAGTAATGTTTGACGTAGGATGTTCTAGGATCACTTCTTGATCATACTTTTATCGACCGTGCTTTGCCTTCTCTTCTCGCTCTCTTTTGCGTATGTTTAGCCACCATATATGCTAGTCGCTTGCTGCAGCTCCACCTCATACCTTTACCTTACCCATAAGCTTAAATAGTCTTGATCGCGAGGGTGCGAGATTGCTGAGTCCCCGTGACGCACAGATACTTCCAAAACCAGTTTGCAGGTGCCGTTGAACCGTGCAGATGACGCAACCAAGCTCAAGGAGGAGCCCGATGAAGATCTTGTCCTTTGTGTTGTTTCGTTCTAGTGGATCAGTAGTGGAGCCCAGTTGGGGTCGATCGGGGACCGTGTCGCATTTGGGGTTCTTCTTTTATTTTGGCTCCGTAGTCGGACCATGATTGTATTTGGATGATGTAATGCTTTATTCATGTATTTGTGTGAAGTGGCGATTGTAAGCCAACTATGTATCTTTTCCCTTATTGTATTACATGGGTTGTTTGCGAAGATTACCTCACTTGCGACATTGCTTTCAATGCGGTTATGCCTCTAAGTCATGCTTCGACACGTGGGAGATATAGCCGCATCGAGGGCGTTACAAGTGCTTTATTTATTGCTAATTTTTGCTGCTTAGGTGACCCTGTTCTTGAGCTTGCATGTCAAATTTATATGGTCAAAAGTAGTTTTAATGCATGATATTGCCTCTAGGCACTTGTGGGAGTAGTTGTTATCAATATTGTTGAGTTTCGTTCACTTTTATTTTGAAGTTACTAAAAATTTCAGAAATTATTCAGAGGAAGAAATATGTTTAGGAAAGTGTACCAAGGTGTTTCTTCAAGGAAGCAAGGACCCAGACCCGCAATACGCGATGCAGACGAGGAACCACAAAGGGATGCTCAAGTGCGGCCTTGTGAATGGCCGTCAGAGGACTTCATGGTTCGAGCAGGAATCAAGGAGGAATTTGAAGCATTTGTGCGTAATGCTGTTCTTGAGAGCTTCGAGGCAGATAAGTGCCGTCAATACTATCACCTAACTAATTCCTTTGTGAGAAGGTTCAAATTTTCATCTCCACGTAATTCTCACACTATCCTGTTTGATCTTTATGATAAATCTTATACAATGGACTTAGAAGATTTTACCACTGCTTGCAAACTTCCACAGTGGGGTAATGTTAGTGAACCTCGCAAATCTGAATTTAGAGATTTTATTGCTAGTATAACTGTGGGGGAATCTAGGGATGTGACGCAAGCTACTATAGGGAGCATTCATTTTCCTGCTATACATTATTTTGCTCTCTTCATAGGTAGATGCATTAATGGTAAGGATGAAGCATGTCACATGTGTGTGCCAGATCTTAGTGTTCTCAAGAGTGATGTATTAGGAGATAAACAATACAACTTGGGGGATATTGTTGCACGTAGGTTGCATAATAATCGTATTCATGGAGATTTCTTTGGTGGAATTTATGCAACTCGTATAGCTAACTTTCTTGAGATACCCATACGTGGATATGATATTGAGTTGCCTCCTGCTTATTTAGATTATGATGCTATGGTTCATCATCAGTTTGTTGAGAGGAACGATCAGTTACTCCAGTAGTGACTAATCTTTGACAGATGATGCACCTATCATGTCGCTCTCCCTACTCCTACTTTCTTTGACTTTTAGGCAAAGGGGAGATATGTTATAACCAGGGAGGAGGCGACCGAGTACGATAGGAGGGTGGAGATAGCTCGCCTCCAAGCTGCAGCTCATCAGGCAATTGCTGCTGCATCTCAGTACGACCCCAACTACAACTTTGGATATCCGCCAGGCCAGCCATGGCCATAGACCAACTTTGGCCAAAAGCCTAAGCTTGGGGGAGTACGTATCTCTCACCGACATTACATTCTTGCTCACACACTCATGCTAGTTGTCGGCGCTCATACTTTTTCATTGTAATACCCATGCTAGTTCATTTCCCTTTTTATGCTTTCTTTTTGTGTGTTTGATAAACCTTAGAAAAACCAAAAAAAATAGTTGTAGCTTTTAGTTAGTTTACTTTTCATGCTGTAGTAGTAGTAATTAAAAAGAAAACCTAAAAAGATTTCTCATTCTTCTTTTGCTTGTTGAGAGCTTTCCCGTGTAAATAGTTTTATTTCTTTTCTTGTTCTTTGGGGGTCGAGAGGAGAAGACCATAATGAAAATGTTGAATGGCTCTTTTATGCATTAGTTTTGATCTAACAAAGAGCCCATATTACCTTGTCTTCTCTCTTGAATTGAACGCTTGCAGATTCCAGCTTAGTCCAATGCACGTGCACTATTATTATTATCCACACTATTCGGCGGTGCGAGTGAAAGGCAATAATGATGATTATATGGTGAACTTATTGAGATGAGAAAAGCTTGTATGAACTCGACCTCTCTTGTTTTTGTAAATATGATTAGTTCATCGTTCCTGATTCAGCCTATTATGAAAGAAACATGTTTGCAATGACAATTAGAGATTGTAGTTTCTTATGCCATGCTTAATTAGCTAGGACTTTATAATGGTTTACCTTGCGTGCCAACATGCTATTAAAATGGTTGTGATGTGGTATGATAGGGCGGTATCCTCTTTTGAACGATTCGAGTGGCTTGACTTGGCACATGTTCACGCATGTAGTTGAAACAAAATCAACATAGCCTCTACGATATTTATGTTCATGGTGCATTATATCCTACTCATGCTTGCATTCAGTGTTGATTAATTTTAATGCATGTTCATGACTGTTGTCACTCTCTAGCTGGTCGCTTCCCAGTCTTTTTCTAGCCTTCACTTGTACTAAGCGGGAATACTACTTCTGCATCCAATTCCATAAACCCCAAAGTTGTTCCATATGAGTCCACCATACCTACCTATATACGGTATCCACCTGCCGTTCCAAGTAAATTTGTATGTGCAAAACTCTGAACCTTCAAATAAACATTCTATTTTGTATGCTCGAATAGCTCATGTATCAACTAGGGTTGTCTGTATCTTCCATGCTAGGCAGGTTATTCTCAAGAGGAGTGGACTCCGCTCCTCACTCAGAGAAAATGGCTGGTCACCGGGATGCCAGTCCCATGCTTTATGCAAATCAAATCAAAATAACTGCAAACAAAACTCCCCCGGGACTCTTGTTAGTTGGAGGCACTCGTTGTTTCGAGCAAGCCATGGATTGATGCTTGTTGGTGGAGGGGGAGTATAAAATTTACCATTCTGTTTAGGAACCGCCTATAATGTGTGTAGCATGGAAGATATCGAGAACTCTCGGTTGTTATGTTGACAATGAAAGTATACCGCTCAAAATATTATTCATATCTATTTCAAAACCGAGCTCTGGCACCTATACAAATCCCTGCTTCCCTCTGCGAAGGGCCTATGTATTTACTTTTATGCTGAGTCATCATCCTCTTATTAAAAAGCACCAGTTGGAGAGCACCGCTATCATTTGCATTCATTACTATTAGTTTACATTGAGTATGACTTGACTGGATCTCTCTTACCATGAATTACAATGTCTAGTTAGTCCTTGATCTTTAAAGGTGCTCTGCATTTATGTTTTGCGGTCTCAGAAAGGGCTAGCGAGATACCATCTTATTATATCATATCATGATTATTTTGAGAAAGTGTTGTCATCCAAGATTTGTTATTATTGCTCCTAGCTGATTATGCCATTGATATGAGTAAACATGAGACCTAAGTGTTATTGTGAATATGGTTAGTTCATAATCTTTGCTGAAAACCTGAATCCTGGCTTTACATATTTACAACAACAAGAGCAAACAGAGTTTGTAAAAGTTTTTCTTTATCACTTTTAGTTTATCAACTGAATTGCTCGAGGACAAGCAAAGGTTTAAGCTTGGGGGAGTTGATACCTCTCTGTCGTATCTACTTTTCCAAACATGTTTGCCCTTGTTTTGGACTCTAACTTGCATGATTTGAATGGAACTAACACGGACTGACGCTGTTTTCAGCAGAATTGCCATGGTGTTATTTTTGTGCAGAAATAAAAGTTCTTGGAATGACCTGAAAATGAACGGAGAATTATTTTGGAATATATAAAAAATACTGGAAGAAGAATCCACGTCAGGGGGTCCTCCACCTGTCCAGGAGGGTGGGGGCGCGCCCTACCCCCTGGGCGCGCCCCCTGCCTCGTGGGCCCCCTGACGCTCCACCGACCTCAACCTTGACTCCATATATTCACTTTCAGGGAGAAAAAATCAGAGAGAAGGATTCATCATGTTTTACGATACGGAGCCGCCACCAAGCCCTAAACTCTCCCGGGAGGGCTGATCTGGAGTCCGTTCGGGGCTTCGGAGAGGGGAATCCGTCGCCATCGTCATCATCAACCTTCCTCCATCACCAATTTCATGATGCTCACCGCATGCGTGAGTAATTCCATCGTAGGCTTGCTGGACGGTGATGGGTTGGATGAGATTTATCATGTAATCGAGTTAGTTTTGTTAGGGTTTGATCCCTAGTATCCACTATGTTTTGAGATTTATGTTGCTATGACTTTGCTATGCTTAATGCTTGTCACTAAGGCCCGAGTGCCATGATTTCAGATCTGAACCTATTATGTTTTCATCAATATATGAGAGTTCTTGATCCTATCTTGCAAGTCTATAGTCACCTACTATGTGTTATGATCCGGCAACCCCGAAGTGACAATAATCGGGATCACTCCCGGTGATGACCGTAGTTTGAGGAGTTCATGTATTCACTATGTGTTAATGCTTTGGTCCGATACTCTATTAAAAGGAGGCCTTAATATCCCTTAGTTTTCAATAGGACCCCGCTGCCACGTGAGGGTAGGACAAAAGATGTCATGCAAGTTCTTTTCCATAAGCATGTATGACTATATTCGGAATATATGCCTACATTACATTGATGAACTGGAGCTAGTTCTGTGTCACCCTAGGTTACGACTGTTACATGATCGATCGCATCCGGCATAATTCTCTATCACCGATCCATTGCTTACGAGCATTCCATATATTGTTCTTCGCTTATTTACTTTTCCGTTGCTACTGTTACAATCACTATAAAACCCTAAAATATTACTTTTGCTACTGTTACCTTTTGCCACTGTTACCATTACTATCATATTACTTTGCTACTAAATACCTTCTTGTAGATATTAAGTTTACAGGTGTGGTTGAATTGACAACTCAACTGCTAATACTTGAGAATATTCTTTGGCTCCCCTTGTGTCGAATCAATAAATTTGGGTTGAATACTCTACCCTCAAAAACTATTGCGATCCCCTATACTTGTGGGTTATCAGTACCTTGCATCTTAGGAGAGAAAAGGCATTAGAATTACTCCAAAAATCATTATTATGCATAAAAACATCATAAATAACAGTAGGAAAACATGATGAAAAATGGACGTATCAACTCCCCAAGCTTAGACCTCGCTTGTCCTCAAGCGAAAACCGAAATCGAAAAACATGTCCACATGCTTAGAGAGAGAGAGGTATCGTAAAAACAAAATACGGACATAGAATCATCATGTGAATTATTATAACAACAACATACTTTGACATAAAAATTTTATCATAGACTTCTCATGAATAGGTAACAATTCATCACACTATCAAAGTATAAAGCATAAACTTTATTAGAAACCAACAAACTATGTTCTCAGTCAACTTTGCAACTACAATTCATCATCTTTTCAGGAAGGGTCACGTATCAGAGCCTTTAGGCAAGTCCACATACTCAACCATCATATAGTCTTCTATGATTGCTAACAGTCACCGCATACACATGAGCAAAATGTTTCAACCAGACACATAGAAATATAGGGGCTTATAGTTTCGCCTCCCAATGTATTCACCACAAGGGTGATGTCAACAATAATAACTCATGCTACCCAAATTCAACTGGACATATGTGCCTAGATCTTTCCTCACCACATGATGCTTGCCAAAGGAGATAAATAAAAAGGAATAGAGAGAAAACTTTGACTCCTTGCATAAAAGTAAATACATAAAAGTAAAAGATAGGCCCTTCACAGAGGGAAGCATAGGTTGCCATGCGCTTATTTGTTTGTATGCTCAACCCCTTAGTGCAAAAGAACATCACGTTGTATTGCCCCTTGTGATGGCAACCTTTATTATGCAGTATGTCACTTTTATTCTTCACCATCACAAGTTCGTACAACGCTCAATTTTCTCTTACACTAAATGATCTCACACTTTTAGAAGCAATTTTTATTGCCTTAATGCACCGATGACAACTTACTTGAAGGATCTGACTCAATCCTTAGGTAGGTATGGTGGACACTTGAAAATAAGTTTTGGGTTTAAGGGTTTTTGGATGCACAAGTAGTATCTCTACTTAGTGCGGAATTTTTCGCCAGCAAAGATAGGGGGCAAGCACCACATGTTAAAGGATCCATGACAATATGACTTATATGTGAATATGAACAAACATAAATCATTAAGTTGTCTTCCTTGTCCAAACGTCAACAATTTTGGCATATAATATTTTGATGGGGGCTCACAATCACAAAGATTTCCAGGATAGTATATTTATATGTGAATCTTCTCTTCCCTTATTAATTCTTTCATGAGTTGCATCATTGACTAATACTATGTTTGTCAATCTTTAACTAAATTTTCTACTTATACTTTTCCTTATGTGGTGTCATCACCTACCATAAGATTAGCATAAGATCTTTTAATTTATTTCCTCTATTTATTTATTTCCTTTCTTTTTATTCCAACAAGAAGGTAAAGAAAGCAAAAACTCAAACTAAACTTTATTATATATATATATATCTCGCACATGATTACAAATATAGATCACTAAGCAAAACTCTTCGGAAATAAAGGGTCTAACTAAAATTTTATTCATCTAAAGCAAAAGATGACTATGGATCGAACTAAAATAAGTAAAGGCAAAAGATAGTGGAGGTGATACGATACCGGGGCACCCCCCAAGCTTGGCGGAAGCGAAGGGGAGTGCCCATACCTGATACTCAATTTTCTTTTGGTAATGAAGAAGAAGGTGGTGGTGGTGTAGAGAGTTTGTCCTTCTTCCTTAGCTTACGCTTGAGGATGGAATTTTTCTCCTTTAACTCACCGACCTCCTGCTCAAGCTCCAATACCTTTTTGCATAGACCTTGCTTATTTTCCTGCAAAAGGCGGAAGGGTATGAACTGAACCTTAGGCCTCTTTGCTTTGTCGGGGAGGCTTGACTTCTTGAATTCTATATGCATGTCCCTAGGTTGAGGCAACAGGGTTTCGTCCTCATCTGAGCTCGTCTCCTCCTTCTCCCTAGGGTAATAGTCTTCCTCTTCATCCGTGGTCTAGCCATAATGCTCCACATCCCCATAGGACTTGGGGCTTGCGACAAAATCAGCAACATAGCTCTCACCCTCAGAGTCTTGGGATGACATATTTTCAGATCTATCAGGAAAACTGAAAGAGAAGAAAATAGAAGATTTCTCCATGTTACAGTGGTTAATAGGTTCGGGGGGTATATAAAGATTTTTTATCTTGGGAAACAAGCAAGCTATAGAAAAACGGAGTCCGGAAGGTACCCGAGGTGGGCACAACCCACCTGGGTGCGCCTGGCAAGCCAGGCACGCCCTGGTGTCTTCTGCCCTCCAGGGTATGCTTCCTGGTTGTTTCTTATTTTCCTAATTTTTGTTATATTCCAAAACTGACAGAAAATATTTGCGGATTTTTCGGAGTCCGTTTGCTTACCGTATCATGTACCTCCTCTTTTTAACGATTCTGGAGTGTTCCGGAAGGACTCTTTTATGTGTTCTTCCAGTGTCAAAGTTTGGATAATATTACTTTCAACATTAATGGGCATACCTGAGATATAATGTTTTATTCGTTGTCCATTAACAACCTTCGGTTAGTACCTTTGGCATTATTTATTTTGTTAGCTCTAGACAGATAAACCTCCTCGATAACATGGGGTCGTTCCAATTTGGAGAGGAGTTTTCCTGCAAAGAATCTAAAACGAGAGTTGTACAAAAGAACATATTCCCCAACTTTAAACTCACGCTTTTGGATTCTTTTATCATGCCATCTTTTAAATTTTTATTTAAATAACTTGGCATTTTCATAAGCTTGGGTTCTCCATTCATCTAATGAACTAATATCAAATAACCTCTTTTCAACAGCAAGTTTGAAATCATAGTTGAGTTCTTTGATTGCCTAATATGCTTTATGTTCTAACTCAAAAGGCGAATGACAAGCTTTTCCATAGACCATTTTATAAGGAGACATACATATATGATTTTTATAAGGTTTTCTATAAGCCCAAAGTCCATCATCTAATTTCTTAGACCAATTCTTTCGGGGCCTATTGACAGTCTTTTGCAAAATTAATTTTATTTCTCTATTGCTAAGTTCATGTAACATCCCAAATTTTCAATTTGGAATGTTATACAATAGATCATTATTGCATACCATATTTATTGCATTTTGGTTGATCCTAGAAATTTCACGCAACTCAAGGACCCTCAGAGAGAGTTGGGGATTTCGTTATTTTCATATTTGAGTTGTCTCAAATTTTGAAAATAGGATCATTTGATTTTATTTATTTTATCTTCAATTATTTCTATTATAAAAATTATAAGAGAGGGAATAAAATGACTTTCCCAAAATAAATAAATATCGGGGATTTAATAAAAAAAATCAAATAATATTTTATTTTGGTCTTATTGCTATTTTATTTGAATTTAGGAAAAATTGCACGTTTTCAAAAATTGCATTTAGGGCCAAAAAATGTTCATCCTGTTCTAAATATTTTACTTAGACGGGGAAAATTTGTTTTGGCATTTTTAGAATTTTATTTATTTTTCTAGAATTTTTTTTAGTCGCGGCGAAATTGTTTAAAAAAAGAGACCCTGCGCCAGACTGGGCCAAGGGCCCAGCTGAGCAGGCCGGCCCAGCCAGCCGCCGCTGCCTCCCGCCCGGGTCGGGACAGGAGTCCCGACCGCCGCCGCCGCTGAGTCCGGGAAGGACCCGCCTCCCGAGGTCGTCCCCTTCCCCAAGTCGCCGCCTCCCCCCCCCTTTATAAACCCCGCCGGACCCCCTGGAGCCGCCCCACACCGCCGCCGCCTCCCCACGCCACCCGCGCCGCCACAGCCGCCAACCGCCACCGCC
>NC_041388.1:415950012-415962345 GCF_002162155.2 Triticum dicoccoides | reverse complement strand
GCCGCCCCTGCCGCCGCCCGCAGCCGCCGCCCCGCCGCCCCGCACCACCCGCCGCCGCCAGAGCCCCGCCGGAGCCTCGCCGGAGCCACGAGCCGAGGTAGCCGCCGCTCTGGTTTTCTGAGAAAAGTCGTTTTGGTTTTTTTTAGAAAACCCGAGTTTTTGTTTTTTAAATAGAATGGTTTTTCTCCGGTTTATTTATTTAGCGAGCGTTCGCTCGTCCGTTCGTTTTAACGAACACGTTCATCGTTTAGTTCCAGAAAACGAACGTTCGTTCGTTATTCTGTTCGTCGTTTTTCTTTTTCTCGGATTAAATCCGCGATTTTCTGATCGCGATTTCTGATCCGATGTTCGTTTTATTTTAACTTTTCGCTCGTTTGTCGGAATCAGGCGATTCAAGCGCCTGGATTTTCGTCTCGAAACCCTCTTTCCGTTTAACCAACTCAAACAAGTTTTTGCCTCAGTAAAAATTGCCCTAGATTCAGATTAGTAAACGAAGCTTTTTTCTTTTGCCGTTTGTCTTTCGTTGCTTCGTTCGATTTGATTCTTTTTGCCAACCGGAGTTCTTAAGTTGAACCATCTGGTTAGATCTTTTATTCGAGTTTTACCTATTCATTAGTCGAGTACTTATTGTATGCTTGTTTGTTTGCAATAGAGTACCCGGAGTGCGCCGCTTGCTACTTCGAATCGCTAGGTTTCACGGATCATCAGCAAGGCAAGTAACACTTTGATCATACCATCCTATTATCCAGTTTTATTGCATTAGATCAATCCTCGCACATTGAATTGATTTAGGATCTAATTAAATTGTGGGTTTGGGAAGTAGATGAGGTAGTACCTATTACCTGTTATTATCAAACCTTTGGGAGTTACTTCTACGTTTGTTTGTTATGCCATGCTATGCCAGTAGACGTGGATTGGGTGAGTGAAATCCATGACAGATGTGAGATTGATAATTTAATGGTTTATCTAAGGTGGCAACTTAAATACACATCTGGGTGGATTGAGGCACCTGGGTATTCCAGCGATTGCCTATTTTTCTTTGGACCACCACCCAGGCTCAAAGGGATCATGAGATTATTCATGCTGGAAACTTCCATGTGCATCCACAAGCTACTATGGGCTCTAGCATAGTTGACTAAGTCGTGCGAACTCTTACAGTGGTAGACTAGCAGATGTAGGGGATGTAGGTGGTACGGTCTACCCGATCGTAAGGTGCTAGCGCTTCTGAAAGACTATGTCTCGGTCATCCGTTTCTCAAACACCCTGTAGTGCGAGAAATCCAACGGAGGAGATCGAGTCTTGTGGGGAAAAGTGAGCAAACCTCTGCAGAGTGTATAAACTAATCATGATTAGCCGTGTCCCCGGTTATGGACGTCTTGAGTATCTAGTACCTGGATTATCATGTGAATCTCATCATGTTACTCTAATTAATTTTGTTGGGTTTTTAATGATGATGCTTAATTGGGATTGAGAATGTTGTCAACCATTCTCAATGTTTAACAACTACCATGATAGTTAAATAAAATTTATTCCTCTGCAGTAGGGAAAAATTGGCTTTACGCAAAACTGTAACCATAGAGCTTTCCACCAGCCAAATATGCATGTAGTATAGTTTTATTCTTCTATCATTCTCTATGTGTTACATTGCCAGCATATTCCATGTGCTGACCCGTTTCGGGCTGCAACGTTCATGTTGCAGACTTTTCAGACGACGAGTAAGGTGCCTTTTAGGTCGTGGCTCTATACTCAGTGATGCCGTTGGAGTTGATGGACTCACTTATCTTCCAAGCCTTCCGCTGTTATCATTATTAGATGGCCTTAAGCCATTGTTATTGTAATAAGTTCTCTTTTGAGACACTCGATGTAATAAGTGTGTGATTGCTACTCTGTTATAAATCCTTCAAGTACTGTGTGGTGTCTGCATTACAGATCCAGGGATGACACCTGAGCATAGAGATTGGACCGTTTGAGGTCTGGTCGATACAAGATGGTATCAGAGCACATGCTGACTGTAGGACACGACCACTAAGCTAAAGCCCTAGATCACTACTCACTCTTCTCATTCTGACCTCTCATCTTTTCTACTCTTTTAGGATGGCGGATGCAAGGAACAAGTTCACACAACCGGATGAAGATACACCCTTTGGACGTCACTTGAAGGAAGTCACTAGATATCTGAACATAGGAGTACCAAGCTTCACCGGAACCTACAATGCCACTCTACCGGAAGAGGAGCGATGGATGATTCAAGTTCAAGTTCCAGGAAGGACGTTCATGCCAGTCACTGAGCCCATAGAGTTTTCATTTGATGCACCAACATGGAGTCTAGGAAAGAGCATGGCAGCTCACATCGCCATGGGACGCATTGGAGAAGTTTACCGCAATGATCTCAAGGATACTATCTACCAGATTTGTGGGCGCCGAGATGAGCACTGGGAGATGATCAGCACCAAGAAGGATAGATCACTTGCATCTTTTATCCAAGAGTTAAACCAGCACATCCGACGTCAGGAGAACCAGATGTGCACCGACATGATAGATTTGAATAAGGCGAGGACAAGAATAAAGGAACTGGAGGAAGAACTCAAGGCCACACGTGAAGATTATGAAGAGGAAATCGAAGTACTAGTGGAGAAGAATGAAGACTTGATCAAGAAGATCGGAATATTTATGGGAGGCCCTACACTAGTAGAAGAAGACGAAGAACCCAAAGAGATTCGCCCGGAAGACTACATCATCATCGACAACACCGACTTGGATCTAGATGATAGCAATGATGACTATGTTGATGAAGCTGGAGCAGATATCATGGAGTCGGCAACCGAAGAATATTTCTAGAAGACCATCCCAACAGTAGTAGTAGTCCACCATGTAAATATAGTAGTCTGAGCACTTTTGCGATAGTTAAATCGATTGTATGCCCTTATTTGATTGAATGAAGTGAATTGTTTGCTTTTGCCTCATGTGCATATGGGTAGTGTTTTCTCTCTAGACCCCTCTCTATTCTTAAATCTCATCTTTTCTAAACCCTCAGATGCCTTCGAGACGTGACCCCGGATTTACCTTCCCACCAGAGCCCACTCAGTTGATCCAGCAGCAGAACAAATTGATGCAGTTGCTAGTCCAGAATCAGAATCAGGGGAACAACAACAACAACCCACCACCACCACCACCTGTTGATCACTTAGCCCGTTTTCTTAGGCTGAATCCACCGGTGTTTCCAGTAGCACCGAGCCGATATTAGCAGATGATTGGCTCCGCAAGACAGCAAGGGAGTTGACCACGGCAGGATGCACAGATGCAGAAAAGGTGAAGTTTGCCGCACATCAGCTTGAAGGACCCGCAACATCATGGTGGGAGAATTTCACAACCACTTTCCCTGTCGACACTGTCACATGGGACCAGTTCCAGCAGGCTTTCCATACTGCCCATGTTTCAGCAGGAGCTATGGCCATGAAGAAGCGTGAGTTTCGCAACTTGCGCCAAGGAGGACGGACAGTTGGCCAGTATGTGGAGGACTTTAGTAAGCTAGCATGTTATGCCCTAGATGACGTTGCTACAGATGCAGCTAAGCAGGAGAAGTTTCTGGAAGGACTGAATGATGAGTTGAGCATTGTCACACCCTAGCTAGTCCATGCATTAGAGTGTGCATCATGCTTACTTTTCATCAGAAACTTGAAATGGGGAAGGCAGAACCCCCAGCCCCCTTTTGAAATCAACTAGGGTTTACTAAAAATAATTTCAATGAACCTGAAATGCCCTTCTAAAATGTTCACCCTCTTTGTCTTAGGTTAGAACCTCTGGAAAAATTGGTGCACAATTTTCTAGGTCAACAGAAGGTCATTGAATTAAATCATAAGTATTTGAATTTGGGCATTTAAATGCTATAAAATAATTTAAATGCCCAAATAATTCTGGGAGTAAATGTTTTCTGTTGGAAATAATCTAAACAGAGGCCACATTTATTTTCAGGATTTTTGGAAATGTTCTAGTATTTTAAATAAAGCTAAACAGTTGCAGTTTAATAGAAAACAGAAACTAAATCAAAAAAAGGAGAAAGAAGCCCACCTGGGCCTTACCTGGCTCGGCCCAGCCTACTGGCTCGGCCAGTCACCCCCTACCTCGCGCCAGGAGGCAGGGGCGCATGCTCGCCGCGCGCCGGCCACGCGCCGGCCACCTCCTGCTTCTGCCGACGCCGGGAGACGCCCAGAGGACGCCACGTGACCCCCACGTCTCCCTCTCGCACTCTCTCACTCTCCCCCTCGTCTCCCTCATCCTCTCCCGTGATGGCCGAGTGCGTCCCTCACTGCCGATCGCTGTAGTCGCCGCCAGAGACCTCCCATTGCCCCTCCGACGAGCCCATCAGCTCCGCCTCGACTCCCTCGACCTCCCCACCGAGCCACGCTTTGCCGGAAGCCCTGCAACGCCGCCATCACCCTCGTCTTCAACCTCGGGCACCCGAGCCGTCTCCGGCTGATTCGCCGTCGCCAGGACCTCCCCGAGCTCGCTGACCCCCTCTCCGACTCCGCTGTGAGCTCCTCTTCCTTTCCCCCTAGCCCCCATGCTCAGTTGGCCCCTGTAGCCGCCGTTTCCACCGCACCCGAGAGCTCCTCGCCGCCGGCCATGTCGCCGTCGTGGCTACGGCCGTGCAAGCACGCGTCCGAGCGCCTCACCATGCTCAGTGCAGCACCAGGAACCCGTAGCCACCACCAGCTCTTCCTCCCGTGCAACGTAGCGTCGAAACCGACCTTGCCCGAACTCCGGCCGCCGCCACCAGCTCGATTCCGGCGAGCTCGCTCCACCCCAGCTCCTCCCATTTGCCCCACTAGATGCGCACGAGCCCCAGCTACGCGTAGCACGTCTCCGCCGTCGATTTGGTCACCGGAGGACCAAATCCGAAGCCTTCCGCCGTCTCGGGCCTCGCCGGCGTCGAGCCGCCGGCGAGTTGACCCAGTTTGACCCCTGGGTGGGCCCAGGTTGACTCCTTTGAGTCAATGACAAGTGGGCCCCCCCTTTGCTAATTATCCAGATTAGTTTCTAACTAAAATTAGTTAGTTTAATTAGTATAGCCACTGACTAGTGGGCCCTGCCCAGTAATTAGGCTAACTAAACGTAGTTAGTGCACTAAGAGGCTGACAGAAGGGGCCCACCAGTCAGGTTTGACCTGGGCTGGCGCCTTTGACCTGCTGAGGTTAGCATGATGCAATGCTGACGCAGTAATGCATTTTCTGGATTTATTTTTATACAGGAAATTCCAGAAAATAGTTCAAACTTCAAAAATTCATAGAAATTCAACCGTAACTCCAAATGAAATAATTTATATATGAAAAATTATCAGAAAAATCCAATCTATCCATCTATAATGGTTTCATGCATGACAAAACAAGTTTACCTTGCTGTTTAGGCAGAATAAGGTAATGCACTATAAATGCCATGTTTAATGAGCTAATATTTGAATCCTTGATTCAAATGAGTTCATCCCTTTCTATTTTAGCTTGCATTAGGCCAAGACACAATCATATTGCCATGTCATAGCATGCATCATATTGTTCCATATCGTCATGTGTTGATTGTGTTCCGATGTGTTCTCCGTGGTAGGTTCTGCCTCCGAGGATATTCACGAGTATCCAACTGAAGGGCAGTATCCCGCTACCCCTCCATCAGGCAAGCAACCATTGATCATTCCGATACAAACCCATGTTCTCGCTCCTGCTCTTGTTTGCTGCATTAAGACAACGCGATTCAAACTGCTGTGTGCTACGGTAGTTGAACCCTTATCCTCTGCATGACCTGTCATTGCCACAGTAACTAGATGAAACCCACTAGCATGTGTAGGAGTTGATTGAGCCATGTATGTGATTCCTACCTTGCTATGCCTGCTATGCTTAGAGTTGTGTCAGGTCTGGTTCATCTGGGTGATGGACCAGAGTGAAATGCTTATGCCGGTAATGTGAGGGATGTGTTGAACATGTTTTGGTAAAGGTATCGATGAGAGGCCATGTAGGAGTACATGGTGGGTTGTTTCATTGAGGCTGTCCCTAAGAACTGAGATCTGTATGTGTGATTTAAGATTCATCTACTACCATACATTGGGATCCTTAATTGACCCTCTCGGCTTCTTAACCACCCTAGTACTCTGTCCAGGAGTTGCAAATAGTTTCTGGTGTTTGTAGGTTATGTGTTGGCGGCCGTGCGTAGCGCTGACCCTAGGGGTGGGCTATGTTGCGGTAGATACACCGTGGCACGGTGTACCGAGTCACCCGTTTGGTGTCCCGGGAACCCTGTTCACATCGTTCGGGGCCGTATGTGGAAACCCCGGCCGGACTCCCTGCGGATGGAACCTGGATAGGCGATAAACCTGGACTAGAGACTTAAGTGTTTAGGTAGGCCGTGGCCGACACCCTCGCTGGGCTTCCGCTTGAAGGTTGCCGAGTACATGTCGTGTAAACGGCGGTAAGTGGTGAAAGCGTGTATGATGAAGTACACCCCTGCAGGGTATAAAACTATTCGAATAGTCACGTCCGCGGTAAAGGACTACTTGGTTGCCTATACAGTTCATAGACAAGTTAATGGATACTACTAAAAGACTCAAGATAAGTGTGAGTATCGAGGATGGCCCTCTCGTAGGATGACGAGGGAGGATCCACGGTGGAGTATTGTGTTGGTAAGTAGTGGACTCGTGTGCGAAAACTATTTTACTGGTGAGTTCCGTAGGATAGCTTAGCCAAGAGTCAAGCTGGCTTGCTGCACTAACCCCACCACCTTCTTGAGAATAAGCATGTTTAGTAGGTTCTGATGTAAGACTTGCTAAGTACCTTTGTACTCATGTTTGCTTAATTACTGTTTTCAGACGACAACACCGCCCCCTCCGATGGGTTCTATGTAGACCTTGACGTCGACGAGTGACTAGCCACCCAGGTGGTGATCCTGGCCATGGAGGGCCCTATGTAGATAGACATGCTTCGAGAAGCCTTCTTTCTTTCTAGAGTCTGTACGCAGACTAGTTGCTTCCGCATGTGCTTGTATGTTTGTATGACTTGAGTGTCGGGTCATGTGACCCCTACCTGTATGAACATGCTATGTATGGCTCCCTGGAGCCTTTAAATAAAGTACTTGAGTTGTAAAGTTTTGTTGTGATGCCATGTTGTATGTACTCATATCGGGCATATTGTGTGTATGATTGAAATGCTTGGTATGAGTGGGATCCGACAATCTAGTTGTTTATCCTTGGCAGCCTTTCTTATGGGGAAATGTAGTCTAGTGCTCCTCGAGCCATAGTAGTCCGCTACAGCCCGGTTCACTGGAGTCCTGCTAGCCCAGCACTACTGTTCAGGACACTTGACTGGCCGGCATGTGTTTCACTTCATTCCTATGTCTGTCCCTTCGGGGAAATGTCACGCGGTGATTTCCGGAGTCCTGCCTAGCCTGCTACAGCCCGGGTTCCCTGGAGTCCTGTTAGCCCAGTGCTACAGCCCGGAATCACTCGCTGATGACCGACATGCTCGATGTGATTCATGTATGCCTGTCTCCATAAGTCTGTGCCGCTTTGGGTTCACGACTAGCCATGTCGGCCCGGGTTCTCTGTCATATGGATGCTAGCGACACTATCATATACGTGAGCCAAAAGGCGCAAACGGTCCTGGGCCATGGTAAGGCGACACCCGTGGGGTACCGTGCGTGAGGCCGCAAAGTGATATGAGGTGTTATCGGCTAGATCAATGTGACTCGGAATCGGGGTCCTGACAAGCATGCAGTTGATGGTAGCAACCTTCAACAACTACCAGGAGTTGGTAGATCGTGCTCTCATGATTGAAGGGAAGCAGCAGCAAATTGAGAATCGCAAGAGGAAGTATGGACAAGGGAAGTACAATTTAGGAGCTCAGCAGAAGCCATGTTTTACCCCTAGACCAGGAGGACATTTTCAGCATACCCATGGAGGGGGTAGCTCACACAATCATAATGGCACCAAGACTGGTAATGGGAATGGGGGAAGCAACGTCCAGAACCGTACAAACCCATCAACCCCAGCCAAGAGAGACCTGAGCCAAGTCACTTGCTTTAAGTGCCAGAAGACCGGACATTATGCCAATGAATGTCCTGAAGCCCAGAATGGAAATGGCAATGGAAGCTCTGGGAAGAAGCCGAACCCTTCCAATAGGGGACAGGTGAACCACATAAATGTGGAGGAGGTTGAAGCCCAGCCCGATGCAGTAATAGGTAAGTTTTTGGTTAAGTCATTTACTGCACTCATTCTTTTTGATACTGGTGCATCGCATTCATACATATCAAGGGGATTTGTGGATAATTATAAACTGCCAACCCAAGACCTTAGATCACCCATGTTAGTAACCTTGCCTGGAGCAGAGTATATGGCTAGTCTATGGTGTGATCGGTTACCATTAAGGATTGGTAACTACGTATTTCCGTCAGACCTAATAGTATTGGAATCTCAAGGCTTGGATGTGATATTAGGCATGGATTGGTTACCGAAGTATGAAGGGAACATTGAATGTGCCAGTAAGTCAATTTTGCTTACCACCCCAGAAGGGAGAAGGATCGAGTATGTATCCCGTCATGTGCCGAGAAGGACTCAAGTAAATTGCCTAACAGGAGTTGTGCAGGAGGAAGTACCAGTAGTGAAGGATTTCCCTGATGTATTTCCATAATAGTTGCCAGGCATGCCACCGGATAGAGACATTGAGTTTTTGATTGAGCTTTTGCCAGGCATAGGGCCAATATCTAAGAGACCATATAGAATGCCCGCAAAGGATTTGGAAGAAATTAAGAAGTAGATAAAAGAGTTATTGGATAAGTGTTATATTCGCCCAAGTTCTTCACCTTGGGGATCGCCAGTACTTCTAGTGGAGAAGAAGGATGGATCATTAAGAATGGTTGTTGATTATCGAGGATTAAATGAAGTAACCATCAAGAACAAGTACCCACTACCGATGATCAATGATCTGTTTGATCGATTGAAAGGAGCTAAGGTATTTTCCAAGATCGATCTGCGATCGGGATACCATCAGTTGAAGATTCGAGAACAGGATATACCTAAAACAGATTTTACCACCAGGTATGGGATATACGAGTATACCATTATGTCATTTGGCCTGACTAACGCACCTGCATATTTTATGAACATGATGAACAAAGTGTTTATGGAGTTTTTGGATAAGTTCGTTGTAGTGTTCATTGATGATATCCTGGTTTACATGAAGAATGAAGAGGAGCATAAGGAGCATTTGCGTTTGGTACTTGGTAAGCTCAGAGAACATCAGTTATATGCCAAGTTTAGCAAATGTGAGTTTTGGTTGAAGGAAGTTGGATTCCTCAGACACGTTATATCTGGAGAAGATATAGCAGTAGATCCCACCAAGGTTGACACTGTGACAAATTGGGAAGCGCCAACAACGGTTGGAGAGATCCGGAGTTTTCTTGGACTCGCAGGATACTACCGGAGATTCATTGAAAATTTCTTGAAGATTGCGAAACCTAGGACAGAGTTGTTGAAGAAGGATACCAAGTTCATATGGACCGAGGAATGTGAGGCTAGTTTCCAAGAGTTGAAGAAACGCTTGGTTACATCACCAGTGTTGATTTTGCCAGATCAGACCAAGGATTATGAGGTGTATTGTGACGCTTCACGTCGAGGACTTGGAGCAGTGCTTATGCAGGAAGGAAGAGTTGTTTCATATGCCTCATGATAGCTTAAGCCTCATGAGTTGAATTATGCTACGCATGATTTGGAGTTAGCAGCCATAGTGCACGCATTGAAAACTTGGAGACATTTTCTCATTTGAAACCATTGTGAGGTGTACACGGATCACAAGAGCTTGAAGTATATTTTCACATAGAAGGAGTTGAATCTCGGGCAAAGGAGATGGTTGGAACTCATCAAGGATTATGATATGAGATTGCATTATCACCTTGGTAAGGCTAACATAGTAGCTGACGCCTTGAGCCGTAAAAGTCATGTCAACACCTTAATGACAGGAGATTTACCAAGGGAGTTAGCCGAAAATCTTCGTGAGCTATGTTTGGAGATAGTTTCGAGAGGCTATGTAGCAGCATTGGAGATTCAGTCTACGTTGATGGATAAGATCAGAGAATCCCAGAAGAATGACAAGGAGATTGCTTCTATTAAGGAGAAAATGAGCAAAAGAAATGCTAAAGGATTTCATGAGGATGAGCACGATACCTTATGGTTTGAAGACCGTGTTTATGTGCCTAATGATTCGAATATCAGGAAATTGATTCTGCAAGAGGCCCATGATTCACCATATTCGATTCACCCAGGAAATACCAAGATGTATTTGGATTTGAAGGATATTTTCTGGTGGACCAGAATGAAGAAGGATATTGCGGAGTATGTAGCCGTTTGTGATGTATGTCAGAGAGTAAAGGCAGAGCATTAGAAGCCAGCAGGATTGCTACAACCATTGCCGATACCTGAATGGAAGTGGGATAAGCTAGGCATGGATTTTATCACGGGATTGCCCAAAACTCATTCAGGCTATGACTCAATATGGGTTATAGTCGATCGTTTGACAAAGGTAGCTCATTTCATTCCAGTGAAGACTACCTATACTAGTGCCAAGTTGGCAAGGATATACATGACCAGAATCGTATGTCTGCATGGAGTTCCAAGGAGCATTGTATCAGATAGAGGAACCCAATTTACCTCAAAGTTCTAGAATCAGTTGCACGAAACTTTGGGTACCAGGCTAGAGTTCAGTACAGCTTTCCATCCGCAGATAGATGGACAGACCGAGAGAGTCAATCAGATTTTGGAGGATATGCTGAGAGGTTGTGCGCTAGATTACGGATCTAGTTGGGATGAGAATTTGCCATACGCAGAATTCTCTTATAACAATAGTTATCAATCCAGTTTGAAAATGGCCCCTTTCGAAGCCTTGTACGGAAGGAGGTGTAGGACCCCGTTATCATGAGATGAAGTTGGAAACCGTCAGTTGTTTGGACCAGATCTGATTAAGGAGTCTGAACAGAAAGTAAAATTGATTCGCGATAGGCTCAAGGTAGCCCAGTCCAGACAGAAGAGCTACGCAGATTCAAAACGCAAGGAGACAGTTTACGAAGTCGGAGACCGAGTTTATCTTCGAGTATCTCCACTTCGAGGAGTTAAGCGCTTTGGAGTTAAGGGAAAGTTAGCGCCAGTTTTGTAGGACCATACAAAGTTGTGGAGCGTATGGGAGAAGTAGCCTACAAGTTGGAATTGCCCGAAGGATAGTCAGGAGTTCACGACGTGTTCCATGTTTCCCAGTTGAAGAAGTGCCACGCAGAGATGGCTGATATACCGCTAAGAGATACAGTGTTGCTGGAAGCGATTCAGTTGGACAGTGATTTGACCTATGAAGAGAAACCAGTCAAGATACTTGAGTATGCCAGCCGAGTCACCCGCAGCAAGGTTATCATGTTTTGCAAAGTTCAGTGGAGCCACCACACGGAGGATGAAGCCACCTGGGAACGAGAGGAAGATATGTTGAAGGACCACCCTCACCTATTTTCTAGCCAACCCGAATCTCGAGGGCGAGATTCATCTTAAGGGGGGTAGGTTTGTAACATCCCAAATTTTCAATTTGGAATGTTATACAATAGATCATTATTGCATATCATATTTATTGCATTTTGGTTGATCCTAGAAATTTCACGCAACTCAAGGACCCTCGGAGAGAGTTGGGGATTTCGTTATTTTCATATTTGAGTTGTCTCAAATTTTGAAAATAGGATCATTTGATTTTATTTATTTTATCTTCAATTATTTCTATTATAAAAAATTATGAGAGAGGGAATAAAATGACTTTCCAAAAATAAAGAAATATTGGGGATTTAATAAAAAAATCAATTAAGATTTTATTTTGGTCTTATTGCTATTTTATTTGAATTTAGGAAAAAATGCACGTTTTCCAAAATTGCATTTAGGGCCAAAAAATGTTCATCTTGTTCTAAATATTTTATTTAGACGGGGAAAATTTGTTTTGGCATTTTTAGAATTTTCTTTATTTTTCCAGAATTTTTTATCGCGGTGAAATTGTTTTAAAAAAAGAGACCCCGTGCCCGACTGGGCCAAGGGCCCAGCCAGCCGCCGCCGCCTCCCGCCCGGGTCGGGACAGGAGTCCCGACCACTGCCGCCGAGTCCGGGGAGGACCCGCCTCCCAAGGCCGCCCCCTTCCCCAAGTCGCCGCGTCCCCCCCCCTTTATAAACCCCGCCGGACCCCCCTGGAGCCGCCCCACACCGCCGCCGCCTCCCCACGCCACCCGCGCAGCCGCAGCCGCCTGCCGCCGCCGCCGCCCCGCGCCGCTTGCCTCCCCTGC
>NC_041388.1:415904150-415949800 GCF_002162155.2 Triticum dicoccoides | reverse complement strand
CGCCGGAGCCCCGCCGGAGCCTCGCCAGAGCACCGAGCCGAGGTAGCCGCCGCCCCGGTTTTTTGAGAGAAGCCGTTTCGGGTTTTTTAGAAAATCCGAGTTTTCATTTTTTTAATAGGTCGGTTTTTCTCTGGTTTATTTATTTAGCGAGCGTTCGCTCGTCCGTTCGTTTTAATGAACGCGTTCATCGTTTAGTTCCAGAAAACGAACATTCGTTCGTTATTCTGTTTGTCATTTTTCTTTTTCTCAGATTAAATCCATGATTTTCTGCTCGCGATTTCTGATCTGATGTTCGTTTTATTTTAACTTTTTGCTCGTTTGTCGGAATCAGGCGAGTCAAGCGCCTGGAGTTTCGTCTCGAAACCCTCTTTCCGTTTAACCAACTAAACAAGTTTTTGCCTCAGTAAAAATTGCCCTAGATTCAGATTAGTAAACAAAGCTTTTTTCTTTTGCCGTTTGTCTTTCATTGCTTCGTTCGATTTGGTTCTTTTTGCCAACCGGAGTTCTTAAGTTGAACCATCTGGTTAGATATTTTATTCGAGTTTTACCTGTGCATTAGTCGAGTACTTATTGTATGCTTGTTTGTTTGCGATAGAGTACCCGGAGTGCGCCGCTTGCTACTTCGAATCGCTAGGTTTCACGGATCATCAGCAAGGCAAGTAACACTTTGATCATACCATCCTATTACCCAGTTTTATTGCATTAGATCAATCCTCACACATTGAATTGATTTAGGATCTAATTAAATTGTGGGTTTGGGAAGTAGCTGAGGTAGTACCTATTACCTGTTATTATCAAACCTTTGGGAGTTACTTCTACGTTTGCTTGTTATGCCATGCTATGCCAATAGACGTGGATTGGGTGAGTGAAATCCATGACAGATGTGAGATTGATAATTTAACGGAGGAGAAATCCAACGGAGGAGATCGAGTCTTGTGGGGAAAAGTGCGCCAACCTCTGTAGAGTGTATAAACTAATCATGATTAGCCGTGTCCCCGGTTATGGACGTCTTGAGTATCTAGTACCTGGATTATCATGTGAATCTCATCATGTTACTCTAATTAATTTTGTTGGGTTTTTAATAATGATGCTTAATTGGGATTGAGAATGCTGTCAACCATTCTCAATCTTTAACAACTACCATGATAGTTAAATATAATTTATTCCTTTGCAGTAGGGAAAAATTGGCTTTATGCAAAACTGTAACCATAGAGCTTTCCACCAGCCAAATATGCATGTAGTATAGTTTTATTCTTCTATCATTCTCTATGTGTTACATTTCCAGCATATTCCATGTGCTGACCCGTTTCGGGCTGCAACGTTGATGTTGCAGACTTTTCAGACGAGTAAGGTGCCTTTTAGGTCGTGGTTCTATACTCAGTGATGCCGTTGGAGTTGATGGACTCACTTATCTTCCAAGCCTTCCGTTGTTATCATTATTAGATGGCCTTAAGCCATATTTATTGTACTAAGTTCTCTTTTGAGACACTTGATGTAATAAGTGTGTGATTGCTAGTCTGTTATGAATCCTTCAAGTACTATGTGGTGTCAGCATTACTGATCCAGGGATGACACCTGAGCATAGAGATTGGACCGTTTGAGGTCTGGTCGCTACAGTTCAACTTGACCACTGTACTGAGGATGATTAGGTGATGCAATTCTATGGTTAACATCATACTCGGCAAGCATTTTACGGAAAGCACCATGAATAAAGTGTGAACCACCATCAGTCATTAAATATCTAGGGACTCCAAACCTTGGGAAAATAACTTCCTTAAGCATTTTAATGGAGGTCAACACTACTAGTTGGAATAGCTTCTACCCACTTAGGCCTCCTTTGGTTTAGAGGAATTTCGTAGGAATTCTAGAGGATAGGATTCTTATAGGATTTTTTCCTTTAGAGCCATTCGGTTCATAGGAATGGATTCCTATTCCTACATAGGATTGGTTCCTATCCTCCACATTTCATAGGAAAATAAAAAAGAGCCTAGACTCAATGGAAAAATTCCTTTGGTGTCAACCAAATGACATCTTGTTTCCTATTCCTACTCATAGGATTTGAGATACATGTCATCTCATTTCCTATAAGATTCCTATTCCTATGATAATCCTATCCTATGAACCAAAAGAGGCCTTAGTAACATAATCAACAACAACCAAAATATGTGTATACCCATTAGAGGAAGGAAAAGATCCAATGTAACCAAATCCCCAAACATCAAATGGTTCAACAACAACTGAATAATTCATAGGCATTTCTTGACGCTTGCCGATATTGCCTATTCTTTGGCATTCATCACAAGATAAGACGAACTTACGGGCGTCCTTGAAGAGAGTAGGCCAATAAAATCCAGATTGCAATACCTTTTGAGCAGTTCTATCTTCAGCATGATGTCCTCCATATGCTTCGGAGTGACATTTCTGTAGGATTTGTCTCTGTTCATGCTCAGGTACACAACATCTAATAATACCATCTACTCCTTCTTTATAGATATGTGGGTCATCCCAAAAGTAATGTCTTAAATCATAGAAGAATTTTTCTTTTGTTGGTATGTAAAGCTAGGTGGTAAATATTTAGCAACAATGTAATTAGCATAGTCAGCATACCAAGGGGTGTTATGAGACACATTTATTGCAGCTAACTGGTCATCGGGAAAACTATCATCAATAGGTAGTGGGACATCAGCTACGGGGTTGAGGGAGTCCTGGATTAGGGGGTGTCCGGATGGCCGGACTATACCTTCAGCCGGACTCCTGGACTATGAAGATACAAGATTGAAGACTTCGTCCCGTGTCTGGAAGGGACTTTCCTTGGCGTGGAAGGCAAGCTTGGCGATACAGATATGCAGATCTCCTACCATTGTAACCGACTTTGTGTAACCCTAACCCTCTCCGGTGTCTATATAAACCGGAGGGTTCTAGTCCGTAGGACAACATACACAACAACAATCATACCATAGGCTAGCTTCTAGGGTTTAGCCTCTCCGATCTCGTGGTAGATCTACTCTTGTACTACCCATATCATCAATATTAATCAAGCAGGACGTAGGGTTTTACCTCCATCGAGAGGGCCCGAACCTGGGTAAAACTTCGTGTCCCTTGCCTCCTGTTACCATCCGGCCTAGACGCACAGTTCGGGACCCCCTACCCGAGATCCGCCAGTTTTGACACCGACAATGGTGCTTTCATTGAGAGTTCCTCTGTGTCGTCGCCATCAGGCTTGATGGCTCCTACGATCATCAATGGCGATGCAGTCCAGGGTGAGACCTTCCTCCCTGGACAGATCTTCGTCTTCGGCGGCTTCGCACTGCGGGCCAATTCACTTGGCCATCTGGAGCAGATCGAAAGCTACGCCCCTGGCCGTCAGGTCAGATTTGGAAGTTTAAACTACACGGCTGACATCTGCGGGGACTTGATCTTCGACGGATTCAAGCCACTGCCGAGCGCGTCGCACTGTCCCGACGAGCATGATCTAGCTCTGCCGCCAAATAGTGCCCTGGAGGCCGCACCTGCATCGGCTTCGACCCTTAATTCAGAGCCAACTGTGCCAATCGAGGATGGGTGGTTGGACGCCACCTCTGGGGCTGCGATCCCAACGGCGATCGAGCCGAACACCAGCCCCGCACTCTGCGAGACTCATGACTCCAAGGAGCCGGACTCCTCTCCGGACTCCGAACCCTCCACGCCCCTGCCAATCGAATCCGATTGGGCGCCAATCATGGAGTTTACTGTCACGGACATCTTTCAGCACTCGCCTTTCGGCAATATTCTGAAGACACTGAAGTCTCTCTCTTTATCAGGAGAGCCCTGGCCAGACTATAGTCAGCAAGGTTGGGGTACGGATGATGAAGAAATTCAAAGCCCACCCACCACCCACTTTGTAGCCACTTTCGACGATTTAACCGACATGCTTGACTTCGACTCCGAAGACATCGACGATGAAGAACCAGCGCCTATCAGGCCCTGGAAAGCCACCTCGTCATATGACATATACATGGTGGACACCCCAAAGGAAGGAGATGGCGATGGAACAGCGGAGGTTGACCCCTCCAAGAAACAGCCTAAGCGCCGGCGTCAGCGGCGCCGCTCAAAATCCCGCCAAAACAAATACGGTGATTCCAGCACAGGAGATAATAATACTCTAGAAAGTGCCGAAGAAAACCCCCTCCAGCAAGATTTAGCACAGGAGGATGGAGAAACCAGCCCTCATGAGAGAGCGGAAGACAGAGAGGCCGAGGACGATAACTATATGCCTCCCTCAGAAGACGAGGCAAGCCTCGACGACGATGAATTCGTCGTGCCAGAGGATCCCATCGAGCAAGAGCATTTTCAACATAGGCTTATGGCCACGGCAAGAAGCCTCAAGAAAAAACAGCAACAGCTTAGAGCTGTTCAAGATTTGCTAGTCGACAGATGGACTGAAGTCCTTGCGGCCGAAGAGCATAAACTCGAACGCCCCTCCAAGAGCTACCCAAAGCGCAGGTTGCTACCCCGATTAGAGGAGGAAGCACTTGATGCGGCCGACCGTCCACCTTGTGGCCGCGACAGAGAGGCCTCTCGGCCCTCCACTCAAGCCGCACCCCGTACCAAGGCACGGGAATACGCGCCGGACTTACGAGATATGTTGGAGGACAAGGCAAGGCAAACAAGATCGATATACGGATCGCGTGGGCACCCCACGGCTCGAGACGGTATCCGTCACACCGGCCACAAATTCGGCAGGGCCGAACACAGTAGACAAAGCTCGTTGGAGCTATGTCATGATATAGCCCAGTACAGAGGCGCCGCACACCCACTATGCTTCACAAACGAAATAATGGATCATCAAATCCCCGAGGGTTTCAAACCCGTAAATATTGAATCATATGATGGCACAACAGATCCTGCGGTATGGATCGAGGATTATCTCCTTCATATCCACATGGCCCGCGGCGATGATTTCCATGCCATAAAATACCTCCCACTCAAGCTTAAAGGACCAGCTCGGCATTGGCTTAACAGCTTGCCATGGATCAATCAGTTGTTGGGAGGACCTGGAAGCCGCATTCCTCGACAATTTCCAGGGCACTTATGTGCGACCCCCAGACGCCGATGACCTAAGTCATGTAATTCAGCAGCCAGAGAAATCGGCCAGGCAATTCTGGACACGGTTCCTAACAAAGAAAAATCAAATAGTCGACTATCCGGACGCTGAGGCCCTAGCAGCCTTCAAGCGCAATATCCGTGATGAGTGGCTTGCCCGGCACCTTGGACAGGAAAAGCCGAAGTCTATGGCAGCACTCACGACACTAATGACCCGCTTTTGCGCGGTAGAAGACAGCTGGCTTGCTCGTAGCAACAATATGACCAAGAACCCTAGTAATTCGGATACCAGGGACAGTAGTGGCAGGTTGCGTCGCATTAAGCAGAAGCGCCGCATTAACAGCGATAATGCTGAGGATACGGCAGATAATGCCGGATTCAAAGGCTCTAAATCCGGTCAACAGAAAAAGGCATTCAAAGGGAATCCTAGGGGGCCGTCCAGTTTGGACCGAATACTCGACCGCTTGTGCCAGATACATGGCACCCCCAAAAAGCCGGCCAATCACACCAACGGGGATTGTTGGGTGTTCAAGCAGACAGGCAAGTTAAACGCCAAAAATGAAGACAAGGGTCTGCATAGCGATGACGACAAGGAGCCCCGGCCGCCGAACAACAGTGGACAGAAGGGTTTTCCCCCACAAGTGCGGACGGTGAACATGATATACGCAACCCACGTCCCCAAAAGGGAGTGGAAGCATGCGTTAAGGGATGTATACGCGGCAGAGCCAGTCGCCCCAAAGTTCAACCCATGGTCCTCCTGCCCGATCACCTTTGATCGAAGGGACCATCCCACTAGCATCCGTCATGGAGGATTCGCCGCATTGGTTCTAGACCCAATTATTGACGGATTTCATCTCACTAGAGTCCTTATGGACGGCGGCAGTAGCCTGAACCTGCTTTACCAGGATAAAGTGCGGAAAATGGGCATATATCCCTCGAGGATTAAGCCCACCAAAATGACCTTTAAAGGCGTAATACCAGGTGTAGAGGCCAACTGTACAGGCTCAGTCACACTAATTTCCGAAGCGAGGAGTTAATCTTCGACGTAGTCCCATTCCGCAGTGGCTATCACGCACTGCTCGGGCGAACCGCCTTCGCCAATTTCAATGCGGTACCGCACTACGCATACCTTAAACTCAAGATGCCAGGCCCTCGAGGAGTAATTACGGTCAGTGAAAACACCGAACGCTCCCTCCGAACGGAGGAGCACATGGCGGCCCTTGCAGTGGAAGTACAAAGCAGCCTCTCCAGGCAGTTCACCAGTCCGGCCACTAAACGACCGGGCACCGTCAAGCGCGCCCGGAGTAACCTACAACAAGACCGCCTGGCATGATCCGAGCAGGCATAGCAATGCGGCCCCAACCCCAGCCCTCGCAAAAATGCGACACCAGTACTTCGCGTACATAACTACGCTCTAGAAATACCATGGGAAGGGGCACCATCACGGCACGCCCGAAACACGGCTTAAACCGCACCAGGGGCTGCCGATTTTTTAATTTTCTCTTACTTTCAGGACTCCACACTTCGGAAGGCCTGTTCGGCAGTTCAATTGCCGCACAAACGATGCAAGAACCAGGGAAGCAGACAAGCCGCGCCGCATTACGGAACTCCCAGGTGGTCTCTATCACGGGCAGTATACCTCTTTCGCATACTATTCCGCAGCTTGCCCCTGGAATGGACATATTACATAGTCCAACCTTTTGCTTATCGCATTATTTGTATCGTTCTGCTTTGATTGCAGCCCTCTTTAATAAATAGTGCATAGCTTTTGTCTATTTTTGCATTACTCTTTATATATATATATATGTTCCTTAACGACATATTGCACCCATACACTTTGGTACGGCCTAAATACGCCAGGGGCTTTAGTACCCCTCAATATGGTGTGAGAAGTTCGAACACTTTAACAAGTGCAGCACCCCGAACTTATAGCATTATATGCATCGGCTCCGAATCATGTCTTGGATCAATAGTTGGGTTTGCCCGGCTCCTATGTTTTGGTGCCTTACGTTCCGCTATATCGGCTAAGGTAGCACTAGGAGAACCACTGCGATTGTGCCCCAGTTGAGCTGGGTCGAGCACCTCAGTGGAGAAAGCTAAAGCTGACTGTCATGATGAAGCGAGAGCTAGTCGCTGTTCGAGAGGTTTTTTCGAGTCCCTAACGACTTATGCCGCTTAGAGCGAGGAGCCGGCTCTATCCGGCCAAGGCGTGGATAGCGCCCCGAACTCGGTCTTCCGAATATCAGGGGCTTCGCCGAAATTTAAAATTATAGAATTCTATGGCTAAGTGAGAGTGTTCACGCATTATAGTCCGATTGCCTTGTTCGTTGGGCTGAGCGCCTCCCTCAAAGGACCCAAACATGGGAAAAAGAGCGCCCAGGTTTATCCCCAAACACCCCAGCACTAGCGGCACGGGGGCAGAAGCCGACGACTTGCCATCTCTCAGAATTGATAAACAGCCGCACAGAAGGTAATATTTTAAATTCCAACAGTATTGCTTAGCGCATATGAACAAGTTTTCAGCGCACAGGACAAAACGAGCAAGTTTCACTCAAAAATTACATCCCTAGAACATTCATCCGCCACAAGGCAGGCACCCTTCAGAACATCCTTATAATAATTCTCGGGCTTGCGATGCTCTTTCCCCGGTAGTGGCCCGTCCTTCACAAGCTTCTCAGCATCCAGCTTGCCCCAATGCACTCTAGCAGGGGCAAGGGCCCTATGGGCACCTTCAATGCAGACGAAGCGCTTGATGACTTCGAGCCTTGGACAGGCCTCCACCAGCCGTCGCACCAGCCCGAAATAGCCCCCAGGCAGAGCCTCTCCAGGCCACAGCCGAACTATGAGGCCCTTCATGGCCTGTTCGGCCGCCTTGTGGAGCTCGACTAGTTGCTTCAGCTGGTCGCTCAGGGGCACGGGGTGTCCGGCCTCAGCATACTGAGACCAGAACACCTTCTCTGTCGAGCTGCCCTCCTCGGCTCGTTAGAATGCGGCGGCATCGGACACACTCCGGGGAAGATCTGCGAACGCTCCTGGAGAGCTCCGGATTCGGGTAAGTAACAAGTAACTCACGTTTATGTGTTTGCTTTGCATAAAGAATGCCTTACCCGCCGCTATCTTCTTCACCTCATCCAACTCCTGGAGGGTCTTCTGGGATTCGACCTTGGCAGACTTGGCATTTTCAATAGCCGCCGCGAGCTCGGACGCTCGCGTCTTTGTGTCAAGCTCCAAACTCTCATGTTTTTTCATGAGAACCCGGAGCTCTTGCTGCACCTTGCCAACCTGGGCCTCGTACCTCTCCCGCTCGGTGCGCTCCGTGGCCGCCCTCTTCTCGGCCTCGACCAACCCTTGCTTAAGGGTCGACACCTCAGACATGGCCCCTACAATAGCCACGATAATCCTGTCATTTTTTGCAATTGCACCTTTTTATATATATTTAAACAAGGTATTTCTTACCTTCATTGTCCTCGAGCTGCTTCTTGGCATGCTCGAGCTCTTGCTCGGACCGCTCGAGGTTCTGCTTTAGCGTGTCCACTTCCGCAGTCAGTGCGGCGGATGCAAGCAGAGAAGCCTGCATACGCATATTGACTCATTTTTGTTAGACTCCTGCAAATTTTATTTGATCCTCTATTCGGCTTTTCTTCCCGAACACCAAACAGAGCATCAGGGCTACTGTCTATGCGGTAATATTATTTACACATTCTTTACTTACCTCAAAGCCTGTTAAAAGGCTAGTACAAGCTTCAGTCAGTCCGCTCTTGGCGGACTGAACCTTCTGGACCACCGCACTCATAATGGTGCGGTGCTCCTCGTCGATGGAGGCGCCTTGGAGCGCCTCCAACAGATTCTCCGGCGCGTCCGGTTGGACGGGGGTCACCGGCACGGTGGGCTTGCTCCTCTTGGAAGGAGGTCCCTTGCCGGACTCTAGAACCTTTGAAGGTTCCGGAGCGGTGTCCGGCCTAGAGCCGGACTTGGAGCCCTGGGCGGTTTCATCCCCTTTACTCCTGGAGTTCGGGAGGTCGCCTTGTGGCGCCTCCAGGACCACCTCCTCCCGGCTTGGAACCTGTTGGGACAACACTTCGGTGTCGTCCGTAGGGCGGGTGGAGGAAGCCGTCGGAAGCGAGTTCACATCCGACGAGTCCAGTGAGCCGCTTGACAAGGCGTCGAGCCGGTCTTTGGGTGGGCTGCATAAACATATTCGACATAAGGGAAAGCTGTGCAATAAACGAATACTATGAATTACTCTGGATCCGAATACTTACGATTTTGCCAGGGGGTTGGCCCTGGGCGGCCACTCCTCTCCGCCGTTGTCGGCGTCGGTGGAGTAGTCCGGAGGAAGGGTTTTCCCCTTCTTGGACCCTTCGGCCTCCCCAGAGAGGGCGGCCTTCCTTTTCTTCTCTCCTCCCGCTGGAGGGGGGAGGTCCCTTCTTCTTCCTCCTCGTCTTCACGGGAGGAATGCGCCTCGGAACCGTCGGATGATGGATCCGACACCTCCTGGCGCCGGGCACTCTTTCGAGTCCCCATGGCCTTTTTTGCGGCCTTCTTCTCCGGCACCACATAGGGTGCCGGAACCAGCAGCTTCGCCAAGCGAGCGTCTGCTGGGCCTTCGGGCAAAGGAGCCGGACAGTTGATCTGTCCGGGCGTCACCTACCAATCCTTTCAAAGGTAACGGAGCTTAGATCCCGCATGGAGTCAAACTATGAAGAACTGATACCCTGTAAAAGGAAAAAACAGCTTACCGCATGAGCGTGACGCTGCATACTGAATCCATGATCCTCGGTAGCAGATGCGAGGGCCTCGACGCCCTTGAAAAGCACCTTCCAGGCATCTTCGTATGTCGTGTCGAAGAGCCTGCTCAGAGTTTGGTGCCGTGCCGGGTCAAACTCCCACAGGTTGAAAGCCCGTTGTTGACACGGGAGGATCAGGCGGATGAGCATAACCTGGACTACGTTGACAAGTTTGAGCTTCTTGTCCACCAGGGTTTGGACGCATGTTTGGAGTCCGGTCAGCTCTCCTTTTTTACCCCACGACAGGCCCGTCTCCTTCCAGGAGGTGAGCCGCGTAGGGGGTCCGGATCGAAACTCGGGGGGTGCGACCCATTCGGGGTCGCGCGGCTCGGTGATGTAAAACCACCCCGATTGCCACCCCTTCAGGGTCTCCATAAAGGAGCCCTCGAGCCATAAGACGTTGGCCATCTTGCCCACCATGGCGCCTCCGCACTTTTCTTGGTTTCCGCGCACCACCTTTGGCTTGACATTGAAAGTCTTGAGCCATAGGCCGAAATGGGGGCAGATGCGGAGGAAAGCCTCGCACCCGACGATAAACGCCGAGATGTTGAGGACAAAGTTCGGGGCCAGATCGTGGAAATTCAGGCCATAGTAGAACATGAGCCCCCGGACAAATGGGTGAAGAGGGAAGCCCAGTCCATGGAGGAAATGGGGGAGGAACACCACCCTCTCATGGGGCCTAGGGGTGGGGATGAGCTGCCGCTTTTCGGGAAGCCGGTACACAATGTCGTTAGACAAGTATCTGGCCTTCCTCAGTTTTTTGATGTGTCCCTCCGTGACAGAGGAGACCATCCACTTGCCTCCCGCTCCGGACATGGCTGGAGAAGGTTGAGGTGGGGAGTGCGGACTTGGGTGCTGGAGCTCGAGTGCACGAGAATGGATAAGCAAGGGAGGAAGAAGGCGTAGGTGAAAAGGTGGATCCTTATCCCCTTATATGGGTAGACGCAACTACATGTCCCCACCAGCCTGGTAAAACTCGCTTATCTCCAAGCACCGTAATCAATGGCGCGGTTGGGTTACCCACGCCCGTATTGATGAGAATCCCGGAATAAGGGGACATGGTCTCTGCTTTAACAAGACGTGCCAAGGAAACCACCTCGCATGACGCGCTGGGGTGGGATAATGAAATGACTCGGATAAAGGCTTGGTCATGCTGTGTCACGCTATGGAATACGTCAGCAGATTAGATTGGTGTAAATATTATTCTCTCTATGGCAATATGTGGAAACTTATTTTGCAGAGCCGGACACTATCTTTGTGTTCAAAATCTTCTATGAAGTACTTGGAGGAGGAACCCGCCTTGCAATGCCGAAGACAATCTGCGCGCCGGACTCATCGTCATTGAAGCCTGGTTCAGGGGCTACTGAGGGAGTCCTGGATTAGGGGGTGTCCGGATGGCCGGACTATACCTTCAGTCGGACTCCTGGACTATGAAGATACAAGATTGAAGACTTCGTCTCGTGTCCAGAAGGGACTTTCCTTGGCGTGGAAGGCAAGCTTGGCGATACAGATATGCAGATCTCCTACCATTGTAACCGACTTTTTGTAACCCTAACCCTCTCCGGTGTGTATATAAACCGGAGGGTTTTAGTCTATAGGACAACATACACAACAACAATCATACCATAGGCTAGCTTCTAGGGTTTAGCCTCTCCGATCTCGTGGTAGATCTACTCTTGTACTACCCATATCATCAATATTAATCAAGCAGGACGTAGGGTTTTACCTCCATCGAGAGGGCCCGAACATGGGTAAAACTTCGTGTCCCTTGCCTCTTGTTACCATCCGGCCTAGACGCACAGCTCGGGACCCCCTACCCGAGATCCGCCGGTTTTGACACCGACAGGGGTTCTTAGCTCCTTTTATATCAATAATATTTAAATCAAAATCTTGTAGCAAGAGAACCCATCGAATAAGTCTAGGTTTAGCATCTTTCTTTTCCATAAGATATTTAATAGCAGCATGGTCGGTGTGAACAATTACTTTTGAATCAACAATGTAAGATCTAAATTTATCACAAGCAAACACCATTGCAAGAAATTCTTTTTCAGTAGTAGCATAATTTTGTTGAGCATTGTCTAGAGTTTTACTAGCATAATGAATAACATTTAGTTTCTTATCAACTCTTTGTCCTAGAACATCACCAACAACATAATCACTAGCATCACACATAATTTCAAAAGGCAAGTTCCAATCAGGTGGTTGGACAATAGGTGCAGAGGTTAAAGATTTCTTGAGTGTTTCAAAGGCTTCTACCTTAGCTTTGTCCACTTCAATACCTCTTTCAGAAATTTTATGACCCAAGACAATACATTCATTAACCATAAACTGGCACTTCTCCCAATTCAAGACAAGATTTGTTTGTTCACATCTCTGCAAAACTCGATCAAGATTGCTTAAACAATCATCAAAAGACTTCCCAAAAACAGAGTAGTCATCCATGAAAACCTCAACAATCTTTTCATAAAAGTCAGAGAATATAGCAATCATACATCTTTGAAAGGTAGCAGGTGCATTGCATAAACCAAAAGGCATATGTCTATAAGCATGATTTCCAAAGGGACAAGTGAAGGTGGTCTTTTCTTGATCAGGTTGAGAAACACGTATTTGTGAAAAGCCAGAATATCCATCAAGAAAGCAAAATTGTGTGTGCTTAGATAATCTCTCTAGCATTTGATCAATAAAAGGCAGAGGTTAATGATCTTTTCTAGTTGCTTTGTTTAATTTTCTAAAATCAGTTACCATTCTATAACCTGTAACAATTCTTTGTGGAATAAGTTCATTCTTATCATTAGGAACAACAGTAATACCTCCTTTCTTAGGGACACAATGAACATGACTTAGCCATCTACTATCAGCTATAGGATAGATTATACCTGCTTCCAGAATTTTTAATATTTCCGTTCTTACCACTTCTTTCATCTTTGGATTTAACCGACGTTGGTGATCAACAACGGGTTTAGCATCAAGTTCCAGATTAATTTTGTGCTAACATAGAGTGGGACTAATGCCCTTTAAATCATCAAGATTATATCCAATATCATCTCGGTGCTTCCTTAGAACTTTCAATAATCTTTCTTCTTCATGTTCTGAAAGGTTAGCACTAATAATAACAGGATATATCTTCTTTTCATCCAGATAAGAATATTTCAAAGTGTCTGGTAATTGTTTTAATTCAAACACAGGATCACCTTTAGGTGGAGGAGGACCTCGTAGAGTTTCAATAGGCAAATTGTGTTTAAGCAGAGAACATTGTTCAAAGAAAATCTTATCTATTTCATTTCTTTCATGCATATGTAGATCATTTTCATGGTCTGGCAAATATTGTTCTAGTGGATCAGTAGGATGCACAACAAAATAAGCAAGACCAATTATTTCATCCTTACTAGGAAATTCTTTTTCATGAAGCTTTCTATGAAACTTGGAAAAATTAAACTTATGAGACTCATCACCAAAACTAACACCGACAGTTTGTTTCTCATAATCTATCTTAGCATTAATGGTGTTGAAGAAAGGTCTACCAAAGATAATGGGACACAAGTCATCTAGTGGGGAACCAAGAACAAGAAAATTGGTAGGGTATTTTATTTTCCCACACAATACTTCAACATCTCTAACAATCCCAATTGGTGATATAGTGTCTCTATTAGCATGTTTAATAGTAGCATCTATGTCTTCTATCTCTGTGGGTGCTATGTCATTCATAATTTCTTGATATAAGGAATAAGGAATAGCACTCATGCTAGCGCCCATGTCACATAAACCATGATAACAATGATCTCCTATTTTAACTGAGACAACAGGCATGCCAACAACAAGTCCATGTTTATCCTTGTTATTAGGTTTGGCAATTCTAGCAGCTTCTTCATAGAAGTAAATAACATGCCCATCTATATTTTCTTCGAAGAGATCCTTAACCATAGCAACATTAGGTTCTACTTTGATTTTTTTCATCAGGTTTGGGTGTTCTAATATAACTTTTGTTGACCACAGTTGAAACTTTAGCATGTTTCTTTATCCTAACAGGGAAAGGTGGTTTCTCAATATAAGAAGTAGGAACAACTTGATCAACATTATAAAGTATAGTTTCTTCCTTAGCTAGTTCTGGTTCATTAATTTATTTTTTAATAGGTTGGTGATATTTAAACCACTTCTCTTTAGGGAGATCGACATGAGTAGCAAATGATTCACAAAAGGAGGCTACTATCCCATAGTCAAATCCATATTTAGTGCTAAACTTTTGAAAAGCATCGGTATTCATAAAAGATTTAACACAATCATACTTAAGCTTAATACCTGACTCTTTACCTAGGTCGAGTTCCCAATCTTCAAAGTTGTGTTTAATTCTTTCCAAAATATCCCACCGAAATTCAATAGTCTTCTTCATAAAAGAACCAGTACAAGAAGTGTCTAGCATGGATTGATCATCTCGAGAAAGCCGAGCATAAAAATTCTGAATAATAATTTCTCTTGATAGCTCATGATTGGGGCATGAATATAACATTGACTTAAGCCTCCCCCAAGCTAGAGCGATACTTTCTCCTAAACGAGTCCAAAAATTATATATGTAATTCCGATCACGATGAACTAGATGCATAGGATAATTTTTTTGGTGGAACTCCAATTTCAATCGATTCCAATTACAAGATCCAATATCATCGCATAGCCTATACCATGCCAATGCTTTTCCCTTCAAAGATAAAGGGAAAACCTTCTTATTAACTTCATCTCCAGGTAAACCTGCAAGCTTAAACAATCCACAAATTTGTTCCACATATATCAAGTGCATATCAGGATGTTCGGTTCCTTCTCCTGCATAAGGATTAGCTAGTAGTTGTTCTATCATACCCAAAGGAATTTCATATTAAATATTTTTAGTAGGTGCAGTAGGTTGAGGGGTGGCTAATTGTGATTCTGGTCTAGGTCAAGATACCCCGAACAAACCCCTCAAAGGATTGTTTCCATAGTAACATGTGACAATAAATTTCGGCACACTATATAAATGTTTCCTTCCCAATTTCCACTTACTAAAGGCGCTTCATTCCCCAGAATCTGCGCCACAAAATAGCCTTCATGACCCACAAGTGTAGGGGATCAATTGTAGCTCTTTTCGATAAGTAAGAGTGTCAAACCCAACGAGGAGCAAAAGGAAATGACAAGCGGTTTTTAGCAAGGTAATGTCTGCAGGTGCTGAAACTGTAAGTAATAGAGTAGTTTGATAGGAAGATATTTTGTAATGAGCAAGTAATGATAATAGTACCAAAAAGTGCAGCAAGGTATCCCAATCCTTTTGAGGCAAAGGACAGGCCAAAACGGTCTCTTATATTAAGCAAAGCATTCTTGAGGGTACACGGGAATTTCATCTAATCACTTTCATCATTTGATTCGATTCGTGTTCTCTACTTTGATAATTTGATATGTGGGTGGACCGGAGCTTAGGTGTTGTTCTTACTTGAACAAACCTCCTACTTATGATTAACCTCCTCGCAAGCATCCACAACTACGAGAAAAGTATTCAGGATAAATCCTAACCATAGCATTAAACTTTTGGATCCAATCGGTCCCTTATAGAATAGCGCATAAATTAGGGTTTAAGATTCTGTCACTCTCGCAACCCATCATCTAATAACTACTCCACAATGCATTCTCTTAGGCCCAAATATGGTGAAGTGTCATGTAGTCGGCGTTCACATGACACCACTAAGGGAATCACAACATACATACTATCAAAATATCGAACACATATCAAGTTCACATGATTACTTGCAACATGATTTCTCCCATGACCTCAAGAACAAAAGTAACTACTCACAAGTGATAAACATTCTCAAGATCAGAGGGGTATTAAATAGCTGATGTCTACTACACAACCTTCTTCTTGTAGACGTTGTTGGGCCTCCAAGTGCAGAGGTTTGTAGGACAGTAGCAAATTTCCCTCAAGTGGATGACCTAAGGTTTATCAATCAGTGGGAGGCGTAGGATGAAGATGGTCTCTCTCAAACAACCCTTCAACCAAATAACAAAGAGTCTCTTGTGTCCCCAACACACCCAATACAATGGTAAATTGTATAGGTGCAGTAGTTCGGTGAAGAGATGGTGATACAAGTGCAATATGGATGGTAGATATAAGTTTTTGTAATCTGAAAATATAAAAACAGCAAGGTAACAAGTGGTAAAAGTGAGCGTAAACGGTATTGCAATGCTAGGAAACAAGACCTAGGGTTCATACTTTCACTAGTGCAAGTTCTCTCGACAATAATAACATAATTGGATCATATACCTATCCCTCAACATGCAACAAAGAGTCACTCCAAAGTCACTAATAGCGGAGAACAAACGAAGAGATTATTGTAGGGTACGAAACCACCTCAAAGTTATTCTTTTTGATCGGTCTATTCAAGAGTTCATACTAGAATAACACCTTAAGACACAAATCAACCAAAACCCTAATGTCACCTAGATACTCCAATGTCACCTCAAGTATCTGTGAGTATGATTATACGATATGCATCACACAATCTCAGATTCATCTATTCAACCAACACAAAGAACTTCAAAGAGTGCCCCAAAGTTTCTACCGGAGAGTCAAGACGAAAACATGTGCAAACCCCTATGCATAAGTTCACGAGGTTACAGAACTCGCAAGTTGATCACCAAACATACATCAAGTGGATCACGTGATATCCCATTGTCACCACAGATAAGCACATGCAAGAAATACATCAAGTGTTCTCAAATCCTTAAAGACTCAATCCGATAAGATAACTTCAAAGGGAAAACTCAATCCATCACAAGAGAGTAGAGGGTCAGAAACATCACAAGATCCAACTATAATAGCAAAGCTCGCGATACATCAAGATCGTGTCAAATCAAGAACATGAGAGAGAGAGACAGATCAAACACATAGCTACTGGTACATACCCTCAGCCCCGAGGGAGAACTACAACCTCCTCGTCATGGTGAGCACCGGGATGATGAAGATGGCCACCGGAGAGGGATTCCCCCATCCGGCAGGGTGCCGGAACGGGTCTAGATTGGTTTTTGGTGGCTATGGAGGCTTCTGGCGGTGGAACTCCTGATCTAGGTTATTTTCTAGAGTTTTCTATATTTATAGGATTTTTTGGCGTAGGTCTCACGTCAAGAAGGTGCCCGAGTCGTCCATGAGGCAGGCCCACGCGCCCAGGGGGTGGGCGTGCCCCCACCCTCGTGGACGGCCCAGGACTCTTCTGGCCCAACTCTTTTACTCCGGGGTCTTCTTTTGTTCCATAAAAAATCATCAAAAATTGGCACGTCAATTGGACTCCCATTGGTATTCCTTTTGTGCAAAACTCAAAAATAAGGAAAAAACAGAAACTGGCATTGGGCTCTAGGTTAATAGGTTAGTCCCAAAAATCATATAAAATATCATATAAAACATCCAAAGTTGATAATATAATAGCATGGAACAATCAAAAATTATAGATACGTTGGAGACGTATCAAGCATCCCCAAGGTTAATTCCTGCTCGTCCTCGAGTAGGTAAATGATAAAAATAGAATGTTTGATGCGGAATGCTACCTAACATATTTATCAATGTAATCTTCTTTATTGTGGCAAGAATATTCAAATCCATAAGATTCAAGACAAAAGTTTAATGTTGACATAAAAATAATAATACTTCAAGCATACTAACCAAGCAATTATGTCTTATCAAAATAACATAGCCAAAGAAAGCTTATCCCTTCAAAATCATATAGTTAGGACATGCTTCGTTTTTGTCACACAAAATGCTCCCATCATGCACAACCCCGATGACAAGTCGAGCAATTGGTTCATACTTTTTAACGCGCTTCAGGCTTTTCAACCCTTACACAAATACATGAGGGTGAGCCATGGACATAGCGCTATGGGTGGAATAGAATATAATGATTGGGTTTGTGTGGAGAAGACAAAAAGGAGAAAGTCTCACATCGACACGACTAATCAATGGGCTATGGAGATGCCCATCAATTGATGTCAATGCGAGGATTAGGGATTGCCATGCAACGGATGCACTAGAGCTATAAATGTATGAGAGCTCAACAAAAGAAACTAAGTGGGTGTGCATCCAACTTGCTTGCTCACGAAGACCTAGGGCATTTTGAGGAAGCCATCATTGGAATATACAAGCCAAGTTCTATAATGAAAAATTCCCACTAGTATATGAAAGTGACAACATAAGAGACTCTCTATCATAAAGATCATAGAGCTACTTTGAAGCACAAGTGTGGAAAAAAGAGAATAGTAGCATTGTCCCTTTTTATTTCTTTTTTGGGCATTTTTTTATTTTCCCTTTCTTTTTCTTGTTTGGCAACAATGCTCTATTAATGATGATCATCACACTTCTATTTATTTACAACTCGATACTAGAACAAAGTATGACTCTATATGAATGCCTCCGGTGGTGTACCGAGATGGGCAATGAATCAAGAGTGACATGTATGATAAATTATGCATGGTGGCTTTGCCACATATACGATGTCAACTACATGATCATGCAAGGCAATATGACAATGATGAAGCGTGTCATAATAAACGAAACGGTGGAAAGTTGCATGGCAATATATCTCGGAATGGCTATGGAAATGCCATAATAGGTAGGTATGGTGGCTGTTTTGAGGAAGATATAAGGAGGCTTATGTGTGATAGAGCATATCATATCACGGGGTTTGGATGCACCGGCGAAGTTTGCACCAAACCTACCTATTAAGGGACTTATGTGTTTATGAGTGTACACAGGTCTATAAGTCCATGAGGTGTTTGATATTTACAGAGAAAGTCGACCCCTAAAAATGAAGTTCTTCAACTAAAGACTTTGGATTTCTGAAGACTTTTCGAAGACTTTGAAAGTGAAGAAATTTGTGTGACCTTGAAGACTTGGTACTCATTCGAGGAACATGAAGCGTGAAGACTCTTGTTTTCGTAGTTTCATTTTATCTTTCTTGAGTCATAGGAAACACCATACTGTTAAAGGGGGTCGAGGAAATACTAAGGAAAAATTTCCATGTGATGCTCAACTCAAAATCCTACACCTACCAATCCCTTCGAGTGAAGCCATTGGAAATCTCATACAGTTCAGTCATATTCTTGAGTGACAGGGACAAAGTTCTTCTGGTCTCTGAGGAATTTGTTCTGACTCAGGAGTTAGGAATTCGCCAGTGCAGATTGCCTACATAGTGAGGAACATGATAGCCCTGAGAAATTTGATACTCAAATTTCCGACCGTTGATGTGCCTTGTGCCAGCTGTCCCAAAATATCTACCCACCTAACGGTCAGATCATTGAAGGGAATTTATGTCTTATCATGTCGGGCTGCTCCCTAGGCTATAAATAGCCACCCGTACAACCACTAGCTGGTTGGCTGCTCTGAAAGAAACTAACACTTGTCATTTGAGAGCATCCCATCCTCCGAGGACTTTGAGTGAAAATCATCAAGTGAGGAAAACCCAAACACCTACAAACCCAAAGTGATTAAGCATCACTGAAGAGATTGATCCTGCGTGGATCCGATGCTTGTTACCTTTGAAGACTGTGCACTTCCAGACGGTTAGGCGTCATGGTCTAGAGCATCCAAGAGGAAATTGTGGATTGTCAAGTGACCGAGTCTGTGAAGGTTTGGAAAGTCACCTGAAGACTTACCACGAGTGATTGGGCGAGGTCTGTGTGACCTTAGCTCAAGGGGAATACGGTGAGGACTGACTGTTCTGAACTGTGTTCAGAACTGGGTGTCCGGGACTGTGTGTCCTCAGGTTTAAATATCTAGCCGCCCTAACCAGACATATAACTATCACAGCAGTTAGAACTGGTCTACCAAATCATTGTCTTCACCAAGCTACCTGGTTCCATTTCCTCAACCCTTCCATTTCCTCATTTCTGTGTTGTGTGCTTGTTCATATCTGTTGGAAGACTTTGACTGAAGACTTTCTTAATTTCCTCAGTTCAATTTCTTCAGTCTGTTTGTCTTCATCCTGTGTTATCTTGTGTTTACGCTTTCCGTACTTTGTGCTTGTCTTCATTTCATCATGATGACCATGCTTGCGTTCTGTTATGTTTACTTCAGAGTACTTATTCCGCTGCAAGTAGATCTTCGCTAAGGAATTTCCTCACCCTGAAATTCCTTAGTGAAGAATTCATAAAAATTGCCTATTCACCCCCCTCTAGTCGATATAACACACTTTCAATTGGTATCAGAGCAAGGTACTCCCTTGTTCTATGTGATTTTGGTTTAACCGCCTGGAGTTTTAGTTATGTCGACCTCAGGTATGATCAAGGTTTCTGTTGGTGTCCTACCTTCGATGGGATGGACTACCCCTACTAGAAGATTAAGATGCGCATGCATCTTGAGGCAATTGATAACAATCTCTGGTACGTTGTGGAGAATGGTGTTCCCTCTATCACTCCCACCATCAACGCTGCTGATGTGAAGAGATTCAAGCAACTCGACTCTCAAGCAAAGAATATCATATGTGGCCATCTGAGCAAAGGGCACTATGGCAGAGTAAGTGCTTTGGAGACAGCCAAGCTTATTTGGGACAGGCTGTCCAAGGTCAATGAGGGAGTCTCAACACGGCGTGACTCTCGAGTTGACGTTCTTTGAAATCTCTTCAACCACTTCAAAATACTCGACAATGAAAATGTTTAGCAAACTTTCGACTGCCTCACTAACATCTCAAATGAGCTTCAAGCACTTGGTGCCGCCGATATCACCGAGCATGAGGTGGTGAAGAAATTACTGAGATCGCTTGATTCCTCATTTGATACCTTGGCATTAATGATACAAGAACATGGAGACTATAAGTCACTTGATCCCGCTGATATCCTCGAGAGACTAAACACTCATGAGTTTCAGCTTGTTGAGAAGAGAGATCTCTATGGATCAAGTTATGGTAGATCACGGGCTCTGAAGGCCAAGGCAGTATCCGAATCTGATGGTGAAGATTCTGACAGCAGCCTTGGTGACCCTGAAGAACTGAGCCAGGAGCTAGCAATGCTCGTGAGGAAGTTCCAAAAGTTCTCAAGACGTGGTCGTTTTCGTAAATCCTCAAGAGGTGGTGACTTGAGATCACATTCCTCATCCCATGATTACAAGAAGAGACTCTGTCATAAATGCAAAAAACCTGGATACTACATTCAAGATTGTCCTCAGTGGGAAAAGGAATCGAAGAAGAAGAAGTACAAGGATTACAGTTCTGATGATTCAAATAAGAAGAAGAAGAAATCTTCAAAGTCCTCATCATCAAGACCCTCAAAGTCCTCATCTCACAAGAAGAGCAGCTCCAAGAATGCTCGAGCATTCATTGACAAGGAAATGGACTCTGAGGCTGAATCTGAGGAAAATGAGGAAGAGGAGGAATCTGAGGAGTCAGACTCTGGTGTGGCAAGCCTAGCCCTCGCAACTGCGTTTGTCAGCAAGTCTATCTTCAACCCTGAAGAAATGGACCTCCCCAACACTACTGATGATGACAATTGGACTACGCTCCCACCTATTGCTTCATGGCAAAAGGATCAAAGGTACTCAAATATCCCTCCTATGAATCTAGTGAGGATGAATCTGATGAAAACCTCAAACCCAACTACTCTAAACTTGCTAAGATTGCTATGAAACTGCAAAAGGCTCTTGAAAAGGTTCAAAATATGCTAGATAAAAGCGATATATATTGGCAGAGGAAATGGATCGCACTAAAATCTTGACTGAAAATCTTCAGAGACTTCAGTCCAAGTTTGAAAATCTTCAAGATCATCATAACACTCTCCTATCTAATCATGAGAAGCTTTCTTATGAATTTCTTCAAAGAAAGCAAGATCTTGAGCAGTTAAGAGTGAGTTATGAAGATCTTCAGAAGGAGCGTGATTCATTACTTGCTCAACAGATCAACGCTACTCAGGATGAATTTGTTCCTCCATGTTTGAAGTGCATTGAACGTGAAACTGCTAGTTCTTCACCTGAATGCTCATATACTTCCATTGCTGCAAATTCTTCAACTGCCTCTGCTGTCACTAATTCCTCATCTGAGGACATTGCTAATATTACTGATGATGCAGGGCTGACGGAATTGTATATGACAGGCATGTGCGAAAGCCTCAAAGGGCATCAAGCTCTTTGTGACATGCTTAAAAAGCAGATCCTCAATAGGAACCCTAGGAAAGAGGGTATAGGCTTTGAGAGGAAAATCAATGCTGATGGGACCTCATGGGTTGCTGCAAAGGGACCTTCAGTGGATCCATCTACTTTATCTGGCTTTACGTGTGAATCTTCATATTCTTCTGATGAGTCTTTTGACTCCAATTATAAATTTTTCAAAAATCAGAATGGTGAAGTATTTGCTAGATATGTTGGCACTAATTGCAGGAACGGTCCTCCTATGAAGAAAATCTGGGTTCCCAAAAGATGCCTTGAAAATCTTCATGTGAATGTCATCATGACGCCAACTGGGAAGAATAGGAACCCCATATCAAATTCTTCATATGGATCCAAGTCCTCATATGGACCAAACTCCTCACGTGGATCAAATTCCTCAAAAGGATCAAAGTCCTCATATGAGCATCATCGTCCTAACCCGTCTGTTTCGCAGGGAAGATCTAAGGATTATGGATATGTGCATTATTCTTCAAATAATTATGTTCATAAGTCCTCAAAGAATTTCTCTGCTTACTCTTATGCTTACCCTAACCACTATTATGTGAAACAAAGTGGATTGGCATCTGTGCCACCTTTCTCTTATGGAGCTCCCAGAATGATGAACTCTTTGCCACCCCTTCAGATATGGGTGGTGAAGAAAAAGAACTAACCTCTTATACAGGGTCAGGTCTCCAGACGAACTTAATCGTCTGAAGAATTTGCTGGAGACCTGAATATGCTTGAAAGGATGCAAGCTATTCATGAAGAAATGAATTTTCATTTCTCACGTCCTCATACTATTTTATCTATTCTATTGTCTGATGAAATTGATACCATATTCTTAACTGATGAAGTATATGAGTTCGTAAGTTGCACTAATTTATTTGCAGGATGATCAACCCAAAGCCACTGAGTGGGTCCTCGATAGTGGATTTACAAATCACATGACTAGTGACAGGAGCTTATTGATGGACACTGCTTTATCTCCATCACATCTAAAGCACATCACCTATGCTGACAAATGCAAAAGCAAGGTATTGGGTCTAGGTAAGGTTGCAATCTCAAAGGATCGACACATGGACAAAGTCATGCTTGTTGAGTCCTTAGGGTTCAACCTCATGTCTGTCTCAATGCTTTGTGATCTTGATATGGTGGTTGTCTTTGGCAAGTATCGTTGTGTTGTGATCATGGAAGCTGACAATTCCAAAGTCTTTGAAGGCTTTAGGAGAGGATAATTGTATGATGTCTACTTGCAAAAGCTTCAGAATGCTGGCTATGGCATCGACGACTTGGTCATGCTGGCATGAGGAATCTGCACACACTCGCGAAGAAGAAGCATGTCATTGGCATTGAAAATGTCAAATTCCTCAAGGATCACTTATGCAGAGCCTATGAAGCTGGAAAGATGACCAAGGCCAAGCATCCAGCGAAGACTATCATGACTACTACTCGACCATTTGAATTGCTTCACATGGATCTCTTTGGCCCTACTCACTATGCCACATGTACCAATGTTACATCTTTATATGGCTTTGTCATTGTTGATGATTACTCTCGATATATATGGCTTTGTCATCTGTAGCGACCCGACCTCAAACGGCCAAGCCTCTGTGTATCCGTGCCATCCCTGGATCGGTATGCTGGCACACACAGTACATCAATGTATACATCAAAGTGCAATCACATGTATAAATAACGTAAAACTGATATATACCTCATAAGTCTTAGCGGAAACAAACATAAGGGTGTGGAGTCCATCAACGCCAACGGCAAGTTGAGTGTAGACCATAACCCTACAACGTAACTCTTACTCGTCATAGAAAATTCCTGCAACATAAGACGTTGCAGCCCTGTAGGTCAGTACATTGAATGTACTGGCAAGTCACATCATAAGAATAATGAACCTATTGTACATGCAATTTGGCTGGTGGAAAGCTCTAAGTTTAGTTTTGTTGCATAAAGCTAGTTTTTCCCTAGAATAAAAGACATTATTCTACCACTACTGTATAGCATAGAATGAGTTGGTAAACCCAACTCAATCCATTCCCAAAGTTTCATTTACAAGCCAACTGTTTAATTAAGAGTGATGAGATCTCCCAGCATTTCCACTACTAGATGCTCAAGTTGTCCGTAACCGGGGACACGGCTAATCGATTAGGTTTTAACACTCTGCAGAGGTTTGCGCACTTCTCCCCACAAGACTCGATCGCCTCCCTTGAAGTTCTCGCACTGCCTGGCGTTTGAGAATAGGATGACCGAGACATAGTCTTTCGAAAGTATTCCCCCTTAACCCACTGATAGGCCGGTACACCTACTCATTCTACATCTGCTAGCCCATCCCGGAAGGGATCACACTAACTACTCAACTAAGCCAGAGCCCATATTGGCTTGTGGCTGCACATGTAAGCTTCTAGACATGAGAATACGAGTGATCTCTTTGAGCCTGGGCGGACGGACCACTAGTGGTGCACCACCATGGATTTCCCATGCATGCTCCCACTGTACTTCGCCACCATTCAAATCAAACCTCCGCCCAGGTAGTTCATTAAGTTATCTTGGTTCTACTTACTACTTTGTCACTCATCTCTCACAATGAACACTTCCCAATCCACGTCTACATTAGCAAGGCAAAATTAAACTTACACGGTGGTGACAAAGGTATATGGTTCAAACCTACCTCAATGAACTACTAGGTAACGGCATAGCCATCTGGCATCAATAAATCCTACCATGCAATCCTACCACAAAAGGACTAAGTGCATAATATAAAACATAGGTAATTGGAAGAATGGTCAAATGTGAACTTGCCTTGGTAATAGTTGATGAAGATTATATCACTCTCAGAAATTTACTTAATAGAACTATTTGTCACTCTCTGATGAAAATCTATAAAGTCAAACATTGCATTCACATAAGCAATCATTTTAGAAAACCAAATAACATGCAACATGAAAAGACTCGGAAAATCCAAAAGAACACACAACACACTTAACTATCAAAAGTAAATACTAAGTGCAAAACAACATAGGGCATGGGTGCCAAAAATTGTGACGTGGACCACAGTGCCTACTAGGCATACAAGTAAAACTACTATGGACAGATCCTAATGTGTGAAAAATATTGTGAGATAGGTCCAAGTGATAGGGTTTGGCAACGGTGACACGGTGCAAAAAGAATCACGTCAATCGGAGCTACGGTTTAGGAGATATGGCCAATTGAAGTTTGAATTCAAATCTGAGTAAAGTTCAAATTTGAATTTGGCCAAAAGTTTTCAAAGTTGGTTTTCTGGATAAAGCTATTCGAGCCGAACATTTTGCCGCTGGTTTCATCGAATTTGGACTTACGGTTAAAAAGTTGTGGCTATTCTAAGTTTAGGGGCTAAACTGCTAATTCCAGGGACTGAACGGTGAAGAAAGTTATCACAAACAAGTCCTGGCCACGTGGCAGATTCCTACTGGCCAAAAGGTGTCCGCTGTAGAAGCTTATACGGCGAACGATCGTAACGTAGGCAAAACAGCGGCGACGGCTAGAAAAATAAATAAACCGGAGATCGGTTTGACTAAACCGAACGGTTTACTAAAGCCCGCGGTTAACTGATCTAATTCAAATATAAAAAAAACCTAAACTAAGCGAACGGGGCAGTGGCTCATGGTGGCGACGATGACAAACAGGGACGCCGGCGCTGGCGTTGGCCGGTGATGGGGCGGCGACTCCGGCGGTCCTCAGCGGCGGGGAAGAGGACGGATGAGATGGGCGCGAGGTGGGCGGTCCGGTGGTGGTGACGGCGCGCGTCGGGGTGGCCGAGACGAGTGGAGCGAAGGGTGGCGGCTCCGTGCTCCGGCAAGGACGCAGGTCGTCGGGGCGGCGTCTCTGGTGACCTAGGGACAAGAGGAGGATGTCAACGAGATGCGCTTCGACTCGGGCAGCAAAAAGAAGTAGTCGGTGGAGGCCGGGGTGGCTCACGGGCGACGAAATCCTCCGATGAACTAGCACGGCTCCGGCGAGATCCAAGTGTCTACGGCGAGCGATGCGAGGGGCGAGGGGCGACGTGGAGTGGCAGAATGGAGAGAGGAGGACGGGGGGCTTTTATAGGCGCTGGGAGGGGCTGCGGAGTCGCGAGGATAAGCTCATCCGCGAGGGCTTCACCCGGCGGTTTCGGCGTGCGGGCGCGGCTTCCTGATCCCGTGCAGGGCGAGCGGGAGGTTAGGGACGATGGGGCTGGGCCCCATGCGTCAGTGGCAGCAGCGGGTAGCGAGCGCAGGAGGAGCAGCGGCTCGTGCGTGCGATGCTTTCCCTCCTGGCGCTGGCGTGGCAGGTCACTGGCCCCTAGCGCTGCGGCTGGCCCATGGCCTCGCTGGCCTGTGGCTGGGCTGGCTGGCCAGCTCGTGCGTGCGTTTTTTTTAATAAAAGTTTTTCTTTTTTTTACAATCAGAAAAGCAAACAAACTGAGTAATAATAAAAAAACTATATAAGCATATTATATACCAAAATGCTCAGAAAAATACCAAGAATAAGATGAACTATTTTCCAAGTTCAAATAAATTCCAAAAAAATCATAAAAGTTAAACCATGCTACTGTTGCATTTGAAATCAATAAAATCATTTTTTAAAATATCAAAATGATTTCAAATTTATTTTCTCCTAATTTTCCATTGAAGGGAATCATTTTACCCTTATTTCCATTTACTTATTTTTAGGAGAAAAATATTTTGAAAAGCAACTCAACTAACTCCCAATTGGATTTGAATTTGGAATTTCAAACAACTTCAAATGGAAAATGAGTTTCAAATAACTTCAAAGTGACTTCCAATTTATTTCTTTGAAACTTCCAACTCTCTTTCTTCAAATATGAACAAGTCATTTAATCTTCCCTCATGAACTCATTGAGTTGCTTAAAGTTTCTAAATTTAAAATATTTCAAATGGAAATTCAAATCATTTTCGAACCTCTTTTCATTTCTTTAAATGGAAGAAGTCATATTATCTTCACTCTAGGGTTTTGTAATGAATTTGAACTCAGGGAGATCAAAATGCAAGATGAAAGTTTTGGGAAAGTCATTTTATTCCCTCTCATTCAACTTTCAAAAGTTTCAATTTCCACTAAGTTTCACACAATCAATCACAAAAATCAAACAAACAATCACAATTATTTATTTAATATAACATTCCAAAATTTAGAATTTTGGGATGTTACAAACTACCACCCTTAAAATGAATCTCGTCCTCGAGATTCGGAGAGGCTAGAAAGAAGGTTAGGTTGGGGGTCTTCTTGAAAATCCATTGATCATCACAAGGTCTGGGGTGCTACCAGCCTTAGAATCATGGTTACGGTTCCGACAAAACTCATGTACTCCGTCCTTTGCGTTGATGGTGCCGGTCTTCTCATATTCTCCAAGATAACTCCTTCACTTTTGCTCTTCCGGTAAGGGCATGGCCTTTTCCTCAAAATCTTGAGTCCTTGCATCAAATAAGGTCCTTCCGAGTCTGGGTCTTCTTAGCTGTCAGGCTGTCGCCAATGCTAAACAACTATCGAAAATCTCATGGTGGTCAACAATTACTGGTTCCTCCTGCAGGAAACGGGTCTGGGTTGAATCTCACCGCATATCATACGATTGGCAACGGGTGCCTGTACAGGGTTTCCATCGTCCTGCCATTCTAAGGCTTTTGGCGGGTTTTAAGGCTCTCTGGTTTTCTATCAACATATGATAGCTCATGATAGAAGTCTCCGGTATGGGGGCCAATCCATCCCGTACTTGAATCATTACCACATACGTAGATAGTGAATCACGTATTCTAACACTTGGGCATCCTCACAAGCATTGCAGAACTTCTCTTCTCCATGAACTGGGTTCGGGTAAATCCATTTGTTCTGCAAGCCAAACAAAATCTCTATCGCTTCTTCACAACTCTTGGGTTTACGTAACCTCCTATGGAACTTCTGCTGATGACATCATAGCTTCCTTCAGAATTCTTTTCTTCAACAAGATTGTGCTTGTTTCCTTATCAAATCCTGGGTCCTGTGGGTTATGAGCCCACTTAAAACTTGTATATCCTTAACTCATCCTTGGAGTTACTATTGCTCCATATTCCAACATTACATCTCCTTTAAATCCAATAGTACTTCATTACTTCATACTCTTGGGGTAACCATCATAACTAAAACCAAACTCCAACTCATTCTTCCAAACTCCACTCTATAGAATACATTTTCTTTTCCATTGTTCAAGTCTTCACACAGACAAGTATCGCCAAAAAATGCACTCGTTCATCCATAATTCTCTTCATATCAAATCCTTTATTACATCCTTAACCACTACTCCAAACTCAAATTTCAAAAGTACTTTATTACAAAAGCTGCCATCCACATAGTTTGGTATGGTCAAGCATTACTTCCATCTTTATTCATTTGCCCTTCTTGAAGATACTTCAGTCCCACTAGAATTGTGCGATGTGATCCTTCAAATCATCGATGTTTTGCTTCATTATGGTGGCCATGAGCTTCATCTCCATCATCTCTGCATGGACCTCCCTCAAGTATTCCTGAGTGTGACGGAGTCTTGCTTCTAGTATTTCTCCAATCTGACGTATGGCTTCCATAGCAGCTTCACAAACAGAGTCGAAGAATGTTGCTCGTGGTACTCGAGAAATGAAAAAGTATTGACCCATAATCTTTGGGCAAACTCCCTTCACACGGTGGAGGTGTACCTCCACATACCAAAGTTCAACTCCCTTCTCCATGAAAGGATAACCCTTGTAAATTGCATCTCCTTCAAGATGAATATGCTTCATCATGTCCTTCAGGATTTTTGGGTAATCCTCACTGGTCAGGGTCATGATCGTTTCCGGGCCCTTGAGAAAAGTCTCGTAAAGGGTTGTCATATTCAACAAACAACTTATGACACCTCATATGAGATTCCAACCACATCAACTTTTATTGCTTCACGAACCATTACAATTCCCATTTCACAACTCAACTCAACATCCCCAACGAAAAGAAAAGTGCATCCCATATTTATTACATGCTTTATTCCAATATCAAGATCTCAACTACTCTGCTCAAGCTCTCCTCGGGTCTGAACATTCTCTGGCAAAATGTCCTACTCCTTTGCAGCATAAACAAATGACTTCAGACAAATCCAGGGGCTTCCTGGTGGTTATCTTGGCTCCTTGGGTTCTTGGCTTCCTTGCTGGGCATTTGCTAGCATAATGACCTAAATCCTTGCACCTGTAACAAGTGATTTGACTCAGGTCCTTTTCTATAGAAATTGGGTTGTTCTGGGGATACATGCTCTTTCTCTTCCTGGACTTCTTCATTCCGATCAATTCTTCTATCTCATGTGGATCAAACTCCACTTCTTCTGTCGGGAAGTCCCCCAGATACTCTTGGCTTTGCTTCGTGTAATACAGTGAAAAATGTCCTTCTTCTCCACATGAATACCAAGCGTTGGAGTACAATCTGTTTAGGCTTGCTCCATCAGGGTCTTCAACCTCTTCCTTGATCACATGTTCTTTCAAACTTTCCCTGAGGGCTTCTTTCATTGCTCCCTTCTGCTGCTTGGTAATTTCTTGTACCTTGGGGTAAATATGACACTGGGCAGGGTAGTGCGTAGTTCCTTCACACAAGAAACAAATAACCTTCCGAGTTGGACATTCTTCACCTTGGTGATTTCCTTCACAATGAGGGCATCCATCCTTGTGTTCTTCATGGGTATGTCCTATCTCACCACAAATCTTGCATGCACAAGGTTTCTTCATTTTATTGCCATAGGGCTTCTGAATAAGACGAGACCTCAGTAGAGTCATCTTGAATTCCTCCCAAGTTTTTTCTCAGTTACATCCTTGTATGGCTTGATGCATTTTCCACCAGGTTGCAGCACTTTTTGTAAAGTACTGAAGAGCATATTGAACCTCATACTTCCTTGTAACCAAATTGCTCCTGAAATGATTCTCCATGCTTTGAATCCATAGCTCTGCCTCCAACTGAGTGATCGCTTCAGAGAATGCAAGTCCATCTTCATTCATCATCTATTGGGTCCAAGGGTTTCGGGATGAGATAAGAGGGATACACACAATACACACAATATAGTTTTGAAAATAAGTTTTATTTGTGGCTGTTAGGAAAAACATCAAACAATGACAGCTCACAAACATCGCATCTAACATAAGTATACAACAGGGGTTTGGTCCTCTAAAGTTCAAATAAATCTTGGAATTCTTCAGTGTCTTCAAATTCTTCAATTCTTCGGAGGCTTCGACTATTGTAGCTTCAACTCTCCTAGTGTATGGTGAAGTCTTATCTTGTCGTTCTCGGAGTGGCTTCAGTTCATCCTCCGTCCAAATGGAACGGGGGTTGTCTAACTATTTGAGGCAAAAGGAAAGATTTGATAAGGCTTAGAAAAGAAGAGAGGTAAAGGATTTTTTTTGAAAATAAAGTCTAAGAGAAATCCTTTCCTAAGGGATTTCCAGTTTCTAGGGTCACGGCCTACAGTCAACATGTGCTCTGATACCATCTATGTAGCGACCCGACCTCAAATGGCCAAGCCTTTGTGTATCCGTGCCATCCCTGGATCGGTATGCTGGCACACACAGTACATCAATGTATACATCAAAGTGCAATCACATGTATAAATAACGTAAAACTGATATATATACCTCATAAGTCTCAGCGGAAACAAACGTAAGGGTGTGGAGTCCATCAACGCTAATGGCAAGTTGAGTGTAGACCGTAACCCTACAATGTAACTCTTACTCGTCGTAGAAATTTCCTGCAACATAAGACGTTGCAGCCCTGTAGGTCAGTACATTGAATGTACTGGCAAGTCACACCATAAGAATAATGAACCTATTGTACATGCAATTTGGCTGGTGGAAAGCTCTAAGTTTAGTTTTATTGCATAGAGCTAGTTTTTCCCTAGAATAAAAGATATTATTCTACCACTACTGTATAGCATAGAATGAGTTGGTAAACCCAACTCAATCCATTCCCAAAGTTTCATTTACAACCCAACTGTTTAATTAAGAGTGATGAGATCTCCCAGCATTTCCACTACTAGATGCTCAAGTTGTCCGTAACCGGGGACACGGCTAATCGATTAGGTTTTAACACTCTCCAGAGGTTTGCGCACTTTTCCCCACAAGACTCGATCGCCTCCCTTGAAGTTCTTGCACTGCCTGGTGTTTGAGAATAGGATGACCGAGACATAGTCTTTCAAAAGTATTCCCCCTTAACCCACGGATAGGCCGGTACACCTACTCATTCTACATCTGCTAGCCCATCCCGGAAGGGATCACACTAAGTACTCAACTAAGCCAGAGCCCATATTGGCTTGTGGCCGCACACGTAAGCTTCTAGACATGAGAATACGAGTGATCTCTTTGAGCCTGGGCGGACGGACCACTAGTGGCGCACCACCATGGATTTCCCATGCATGTTCCCACTATACTTCGCCACCATTCAAACCAAACCTCCGCCCAGGTAGTTCATTAAGTTATCTTGGTTCTACTTACTACTTTGTCACTCATCTCTCACAATGAACACTTCCCAATCCACGTCTACATTGGCAAGGCAAAATTAAACTTACGCGGTGGTGACGAAGGTATATGGTTCAAACCTACCTCAATGAACTACTAGGTAACGGCATAGCCATCTGGCCAATAAATCCTACCATGCAATCCTACCACAAAAGGACTAAGTGCATAATATAAAACATAGGTAATTCGAAGAATGGTCAAATGTGAACTTGCCTTGGTAATAGTTGATGAAGATTATATCACTCTCAGAAATTTACTTAATAGAACTATTGTCACTCTCTGATGAAAATCTATAAAGTCAAACAGTGCATTCACATAAGCAATCATTTTAGAGAACCAAATAACATGCAACATGAAAAGACTCGGAAAATCCAAAAGAACACACAATACACTTAACTATCAAAAGTAAATACTAAGTGCAAAACAACATAGGGCATGGGTGCCAAAAATTGTGATGTGGACCACAGTGCCTACTAGGCATTCAAGTAAAACTTCTATGGACAGATCCTAATGTGTGAAAAATATTGTGAGATAGGTCCAAGTGATAGGGTTTGGCAACGGTGACACGGTGCAAAAAGAATTACGTCAATCGGAGCTACGGTTTAGGAGATATGGCCAATTGAAGTTTGAATTCAAATCTGAGTAAAGTTCAAATTTGAATTTGGCCAAAAGTTTTCAAAGTAGGTTTTCTGGATAAAGCTATTCGAGATGAACATTTTGCCGCTGGTTTGATCGAATTTGGACATACGGTTAAAAAGTTATGGCCATTCTAAGTTTAGGGGCTAAACTGCTAATTCCAGGGACTGAACGGTGAAGAAAGTTATCACAAAAAAGTCCTGGCCACGTGGCAGATTCCTACTGGCCAAAAGGTGTCCGCTGCAGAAGCTTATACGGCGAACGGTCGTAACATAGGCAAAACAGCGGCGACGGCTAGAAAAATAAATAAACCGGAGATCGGTTTGACTAAACCGAACGGTTTACTAAAGCCCGCGGTTAACTGATCTAATTCAAATATAAAAAAACCTAAACTAAGAGAAAGGGGCAGTGGCTCACGGTGGCGACGATGACGAACATGGACGGCGGCGCTGGCGTTGGCCGGTGATGGGGCAGCGACTCCGGCGGTCCTCAGCGGCGGGGAAGAGGACGGACGAGACGGGCGCGAGGTGGGCGGTTCGGTGGTGGTGACGGCGCGCGTCGGGGTGGCCGGGACGGGTGGAGCAAAGGGCGGCGGCTCCGTGCTCCGGCGAGGATGCAGGTCGTCGGGGCGGCGTCTCTGGTGACCTAGGGACAAGAGGAGGATGTCAACGAGATGCGCTTCGACTCGGGCAGCAAAAAGAAGTAGTCGGTGGAGGCCGGGGTGGTTCACGGGCGACGAAATCCTCCGGTGAACTAGCACGGCTCCGGCGAGATCCAAGTGGCTACGGCGAGCGATGCGAGGGGCGAGGGGCGACGTGGAGTGGCAGAATGGAGAGAGGAGGACGAGGGGCTTTTATAGGCGCTGGGAGGGGCTGCGGAGTTGTGAGGATAAGCTCATCTGCGATGGCTTCGCCCGGCGGTTTCGGCGTGCGGGCGCGGCTTCCTAATCCCGTACAGGGCGAGCGGGAGGTTAGGGACGATGTTGCTAGGCCCCATGCGTCAGTGGCAGCAGCGGGTAGCGAGCGCAGGAGGAGCAGCGGCTCGTGCGTGCGGCGCGGGTCCTCCTTGCGCTGGCGTGGCAGGCCACTGGCCCCTAGCGCTGCGGCTGGCCCATGGCCTCGCTGGCCTGTGGCTGGGCCGGCTGGCCAGCTCGTGCGTGCGTTTTTTTAATAAAAGTTTTCCTTTTTTTACAATCAGAAAAGCAAACAAACTCAGTAATAATAAAAAACTATATAGGCATATTATATACAAAAATGCTCAGAAAAATACCAAGAATAAGATGAACTATTTTCCAAGTTCAAATAAATTCCAAAAAAATCATAAAAGTTAAACCGTGCTACTGTTGCATTTGAAATCAATAAAATCATTTTTTTAAATATCAAAATGATTTCAAATTTATTTTCTCCTAATTTTCCATTGAAGGGAATCATTTTACCCTTATTTCCATTTACTTATTTTTAGGAGAAAAATATTTTGAAAAGCAACTCAACTAACTCCCAATTGGATTTGAATTTGGAATTTCAAACAACTTCAAATGGAAAATGAGTTTCAAATAACTTCAAAGTGACTTCCAATTTATTTCTTTGAAACTTCCAACTCTCTTTCTTCAAATATGAACAAGTTATTTAATCTTCCCTCATGAACTCATTGAGTTGCTTAAAGTTTCTAAATTTAAAATATTTCAAATGGAAATTCAAATCATTTTCGAACCTCTTTTCATTTCTTTAAATGGAAGAAGTCATATTATCTTCACTCTAGGGTTTTGTAATGAATTTGAACTCAGGGAGATCAAAATGCAAGATGAAAGTTTTGGGAAAGTCATTTTATTCCCTCTCATTCAACTTTCAAAAGTTTCAATTTCCACTAAGTTTCACACAATCAATCACAAAAATCAAACAAACAATCACAATTATATATTTAATATAACGTTCCAAAATTTAGAATTTTGGGATGTTACAGTCCATATTATCACTTACAAAACTGAAGTGCAGGAAGTCTTCAAACAATTTTCCTCGAGGGCTTAAACCAACTTTGGTGTGAAGATCAAGCACATTAGGAGTGATAATGGAACTGAGTTCAAGAACACTGGTCTTGATGACTATCTTGATGAACTTGTTACTACTCATGAGTTATCTGCTCCTTGTACTCCTCAGCAAAATGGCGTCGTGGAGCGCAAGAATAGGACTATTGTTGAGATGGCCCGCACTATGCTTGATGAGTATAAGACGCCTCCTCGCTTCTGGCCTGAGGCAATTGATACTGCATGCCACATCATCAACAGAGTATATCTTCACAAATTCTTCAAGAAGACTGCCTATGAACTCCTCACTGACAAGAAACCCAATGTGAGTTATTTCAAAGTCTTCGGTGCTAAATGTTGGTTAGAGATCCTCTTCACAGTTCTAAATTTGCACCGAAAGCACATCAAGGTTTTATGCTCGGTTATGGTAAGGACTCGCATACCTACAGAGTCTACAACACCTGTCATCACAAGGTTGTTGAAACTATAGATGTGCGGTTTGATGAGACTAATGGCTCGCAAAGAGAGCACCTACCTCCTGTGACAGATGAAATACCTCCTGAGGAATCTATTAAGTTCAAGGCTACAGGGGATGTCATTCCTACTGAAGAATCTGCTGAAGAAGTTATTCCAAAACATGAAGAACGTCATGCTGATGCACATGAGGAAAATGATGCTGAAGAAAATGTTGATCAAATTCCTCAACGTCAACCCGCTCATCCTCGCGTCGCAAATGAAGTGCAAATTGAGAAAATCATCAGTGACATCACCATTCCAGGTCCTCTCAGACGCTCAAGAGCTTCACATTTATCTAACTCTTGTGGGAACTTTGCTTTCGTCTCTATCACAGAGCCCACTAAGGTAGATGAAGCATTTCTGGAGCCTGAGTGGATTCGAGCTATGCAAGAGGAATTACATCAATTCAAGCTCAACAACGTCTGGGAACTGGTCAAACGTCCAGATCCTCGCAAGCACAATAACATTGGCACAAAGTGGATCTACCGCAACAAGCAAGATGAAAATGGCCTTATGGTGAGGAATAAGGCACGGTTTGTAGCTCAAGGCTACACACAGGTTGAAGGAATTGACATCGATGAAACTTTTGCACATGTTGCTAGACTTGAGGCTATTCGCATATTACTTGCTTATCCTAACCATCATGATATCACTTTATATCAAATGGATGTGAAAAGTGCATTCCTCAATGGTAAGCTTGAGGAAGAAGTATATGTTGCTCAACCCCCAGGTTTTGAAGATCCAAAGCATGCTAACAAAGTCTTCAGACTCAATAAGGCCCTCTATGGCCTCAAGCAGGCCCCACGGGTGTGGTATGATACTTTGAAGGAATTCCTCGTGAAGAAAGGCTTCAAACCCACTCGACCCTACTCTTTTCACTAAATCTTATGATCGTGAACTATTTGTGTGCCAAATATATGTTGATGATATTATCTTTGGATGTATTGACCAACGTTATAGTGATGAATTTGCCTATATGATGAGTGAATAATATCAAATGTCCATGATGGGAGAATTGAAATTCTTCTTAGGTCTTCAAATTCGTCAACAATGCAATGGCATATTCATATCTCAGGAGAAATACCTCAAGGATGTACTAGGGAAATTCGGCATGCAGGATTGCAAAGGCGTCAAAATTCATATGCCCACAAATGGCCATCTATGCACTGATAAAAATGGTATTGACTTCGATCATAAGGTATACCGCTCCATGATTGGTTCTTTATTGTACTTATGTGCATCTAGACCAGATATAATGCTTAGTGTTTGCATGTCTGCCCGATTTCAAGCTACACCGAAGGAATCACACCATAAGGCTGTGATACATATTCTTAGATATCTAGCTCACACACCAACACTTGGATTATGGTACCCGAAGGGCTCGACTTTTGATCTCATTGGATATTCTGACTCTGACTATGCTGGTGATCGTGTGGACCACAAGTCAACATCTGGTACATGTCATTTCCTCGGACGATCTTTGGTCTGTTAGTCCTCGAAGAAATAGAACTGTGTATCACTGTCTACTGCTGAAGCTGAGTACATTGCTGCTGGTTCTTGTTGTGCTCAATTGTTGTGGATGAAGCAAACTCTCAAGGACTACGGCATCAACATGAAGAATGTGCCTCTCTTCTGTGACAATGAGAGTGCCATCAATATTGCTCACAACCGAGTTCATCACTCGAAGACAAAGCACATTCAGATTCATCATCATTTTCTTCATGGTCATGTGTTGAAGGGAGACATTTCTATTGAGCATGTGAAGACTGAAGAACAGCTAGCCGATATATTCACAAAGCCCTTGGATGAGAAGAGATTTAGCAAGTTGCGGTGTGAGCTAAATATCTTAGAATCTTCGAATGTTCTTTGAAAAGGACACTCATCCTAACACTTATGAAAAATTGATTACTTAGATGTGCAACACATGAAGAAATGTTTTTCTTCAATCAATGAAGAATAACACTCTAAGTGTGAAGAAATTAACAAAGAATTTGATTCTCAGAACCCTACGAAAATTGTACGCGGTGTCTGAAATCATCGTTCTTATACGGTGGGTCACGCCACCACCAAAAGTTGAAAATCTTCAATTTGAGTTTTTTTGTTTGTTTTGAATTTCCTCAGTTGTTTTTCAACTTTGCATTGTCTTCACTGTTTTCGACGTTTTTCTTCATTGGCTATGTATTTATATGAGTTTATGTCCTCTACAGCATTCACGTATGGCTAATTCTTCAAGTTGCTTTTTCTGCTAAGTGAATGTGATCGGACCCTACCCTCTCTATGCTAAACTCAACCCATTCTATTCACAAATTCTTCATGTGCGTTCTATTTGAAACTCGTCCAAAATCTTCACTGTGTCCGTGTCAGCCGAAGAATTTGCGAACGGAACTTTTAACTTATCTTATCCAAATATTTTGGCTTTGCCACTCAAACCATTCCACATCCCACGGCAACACTTATCCATTCACCCACGATCTCACACGATCTCCACTTCTCAGTACATGGGTGACACATGTCAAGCGAATGAGAAGGGTCAGGGGCACGTTCGTCCAAATTCTTCGGGCGAACAGTTTTTCACCGTGGCTATAAATACCCCTCCCCTTCCTCACTTCTCTTTTACTCTGCTTGACCTCACTCTAGCTCGAGCTTCTCAAACCCTAGCGCCACCGCTACTTCATCGTCGCCAGTGAGAAAGAGCTTCACTGCCTCGACCTCATCGCCGTCGTACTCGCGGTCAGATTCTTCACTCTGCCGCCGCCGTAGCTGTCTTCCTCTGTCGAGTTAGGGCGTGGTAGATCTGCACTGACGAACTTCACATCTCCACTTCCTAGTTCGTCATGTTCTTTGTCCAGGGTATTTAAAAGTTACTTTTACTGCCCTCTTTGATTCAAATGATTTCTACAAAATCCTCAAAGGTGTTTTTCTTCAAATCTTCACACACTAAAAACACCTCACATGTCACCTGCTCTTGCTTTATTTCTCTAAGCTATATTTTTCTTCAAGATTCCTCAATTGTGTGGATTTCTGATCTATACAACTCTGGAACCTAAGACAAAGAACGCTTAGTGAAATTCTTCAAGACTCATCTGGTCAAATTCCTCAAACTTGTTCTTTTTACAAAACCTTCTGAGAACGCATATGACCTCTCCAAATTCCTCGCAACTATACTCTGTTCATAGGTACTCATGTCCGCTGCTGAATCACTAGGTTCTCATCAACTTAACTCATTTGCAGCGTTCCTCGAAGAAAAGTTGCATACATCTTCAGAGAATTCCATTGTTCAAATTCCTCAACTGAAGAAAATGGCTGATGGTAAGAAGCCACAGAAAGGACGAAAGAGGCATGAGGTCAATACTGCTTTTGAGATCCCTGATGACATATACAAGGACTATTGCACTCCTGATGAGGCCACTCATGGAAAGGAAACCAAGAATGAGCGCAAAGTGTGCATTCAACAAATAGAGAGGAGATGGGCAAGAGAGTGGGGGGAATACAGGTATGTTACTCCCAAGTACATGAAGAAATTCGCTCTCAATCCTCCATGCCCAAGACCTCTGTTGGCACCTAGCCAAGAAGCAGATCCCACCAGCCTCAAGCACGGTGAGGATTATCCTGATGAATGGGCCAAGCGCCAGGCCAAGTTGGCCAAACAAGGAAGAGAAGCAGTGAGGAAATTCAATGAAGATTCTTCTATTGCTACTGCCACTACTGAGGCCTCTGCAAGCAAGCCAAAGAAGTCAATGCCAAAGAAGCATGCGCACAAGCCAGGTGCTTCTTCCTCAATGCCCTCATGGACAAGTTCCTCAGCTATGCCCTCACGGCCAGATTCCTCAAAGCCCTCACGGCCAATTCCTCACGCTGCTCCTGCTCCTCCAAAATCCTCAGCTCCTCCGCTCAAGTCCCCAGCTGCTCTGACAAAATCCTCAGCACCTGCGCATCTTGCCACATGCCAAACTATGACGGGCATCTCTATTGCCTCAGGAGCATCTGCTAGTTCCTCCGCACCACTGCATTCTTCAACTGGTCCCACTCTATTGAAGACCAAGGCAACTGCTGGACGAGGCTCTCGACCAAGTCCTCAAAAAAAGCAGGTCGCTTTTCAAGTGCCGTCAGATGAAGACGAAGCTGATGATTATGAACTTGCAGAAATCATCAGAGACAGGCAAGTCAAGGCCGCTAGAGCCAAGGGCACAAGTGTGCCTCTGCTTTTGGATCCAAAGTTGATCCTTGAGTACATTGATCTATGGCACAAGGACCGAAATACTCCTATGTCTGATTTCAAGCTGACTCCTGGCCAAAGTCATATGTTGACTCACTTCATACAAGAAGAAAAATGGAAGTTTGAGAAGGCCAGGCAGATCAAGAAAGCGCAGTACAAAAAGGAGCGCTTCCTAAATAAGAATGTTGTCTCTATGACAACTGAAGAACTTGTCACAATTCAATCAGAGATCAAGAAACTCAATGATGAATTTGACGCGTACCGCGCTGACTGGCTTGGGGCCAAAGTCAGGTTTGTGAAATTGACTGAAAAGTTCACTTCCACTGTTGCAGCCCCAACGCAACAGGAAATTCCTCAGGCTGAAGCATCTGCTCAGCCTACTGAAGAAAATGCCAGCACCGCTGATGACATTCAGGCTGCTGAAGAAAATGTGAATTCCAGGGCTAATGACTGCATTCCAGCCGCTGATGAAATTGCTAGGGCACCCACTAGTGGTGTGCCTGTAGAAGATGAAGAGGTCAGGGCAACTGCATCAGTTGTGCCTGAAGAAACTCAACCAAATTCCTCTGCTCCTCCTGTGCCTACCCCAACTCTGATTCTTACATCTGCTTCAGATGTGAAGAAGACTAAGGCTGCAGAGCGTGCAGCAGTGAAGAAAAGGAAGGCATCAACTTCATCAGATTCTTCAGCTCCGAAGAAGATGAAGCCTTTGACCATCTCATTTGCAAACCCCATTGATGTTGTTCCTATCTCAACCATGCCATCAAAGGTAAGGATGGCAATGGGTCGGGTTTGGATCGGGTTGAACAATATTAAATTCATATCCATATCCATGAAGACGGTCTTTGTCCATCCATGAAAAAAATTCATGGATGATAAACTGTGTCCATGTCCAAACCCGATGGATATCCATACCCACTGGATATTCATTGTGTCCTCTCAAGACATATAAATAACACATAACTCAATGTTAACATAAGCTCCTTCATTCTTCACCTTGTGGCAGGCTAGGCCTCACTTATGCTAAACATCAACTTATGGTAAATCAACGTCCACTAACAAGCTAAGATCATTTAGTATTTTTCTAATAATTGTGAATGACGAGTCATTTAACAAGGGAAGGGACTTTGGAGTGTGTTACAGAGGGGATTGAATGTCAACTAATAAAAGTTATGATGGAGATTGTGCAATTTCTTTTACATGTTTTTAGATAACAAAGTGTAAAATTACAGTGGGGCATGTGACTATGTGGTAGGGATAGAAGATTTTGGCCCATTAAGTCATACTATCGGGCCGCGTTTGAATATATCCATGGGTACAAGATTATATCCATGCCCTACCCATGAGCAATCGGGTCGGGTTTCGGCGGTGTCCATGGACACAAAAGCATATCCATACCCTGTCCATTCGGGTCGGATATCCATAGATATCCATGTCCATGGGTAAAATTGCCATCCTTAATCAAAGGACCTTGTTCCTTATGAAGAAGAATATGTGATTCCAAGTGAATCCGATGATGACATTCCTTCTGCTGCTTCGTCAGAGCAGATGGATGAACAAATTGAAGTGGATACAATCCCTTAAACACCAGTTGTCTCCTCGCTTATGCCTCAGTTTACTGCTGAAGAGGCCGACGTTGAAGAAATGGAAGATGAAGATGTGGACATTGGCTGTACCACACCCATGCTAAATGATGACTTTTGGGAAAGTCAGCACTCCAACTCTCCACTCTTCACACCATTGCAACAAATTCCTCAGTCCCCAGTAACTACAATACAAATGGGATCTGATGAACCACATGCCACCCCATCTGTTCATGAAGAAATTCCAGCCACTAGTGCTGAAGAAAATGTAAATGAAGAATTGAAGTCCCAGGCTGCCACTGAAGAAGAACCTGGAATTCCTCAGCCTGTGGAGCCTGAGATTGCAATTCCTGAGGTAATAATGCAATTGACTGACACTCCTCAGCCCAAACCAAAGGATCCATTCTCAAAGAAGCAGAAATTCAAGGCTGATGATTTCTTAGACGAGCACGTGTTCTTCACTGACCACAATCCCTATGATTCTACTCGTCTTAGAAGGAAGCGCTTCTGGACTGTCAGCCAGTCAAATTTCTATTCTTCACTACTTTTCAACAAGGAAAAAATCTTCTACCATGAGCATATTCCTCACGTGGACATGGAATCATTGCCTTTGTTTCTCACCTGTGCTCGGTGTGCTTCATGACGCAAGCCTCCTCAACTTTTGCACTGACATTGTTGATTGGAATGAAGAGCTCATTCTTCAGTTCTATGCGACACTTCACATCACTGGTGATCCTGAAGATATCAACACCTGGGTCTTGGACTGGATGACCGATAATACTCATTATAAGGCACCGGCCTCTGAATTGCTTCACGCCCTTCCCATCAGTCCACCCAGTGAAGGAGCTTGCTGGCTGTACCAAGAACCTGAACTCACTGCTCATTACATGCAAGTGTGAATGAAGCCTCTGAAGCCCGGTCAAGCCCCAAGGAACAAATTCCTCGTAAGGACTTATTGTATGTGCCCAGAACAGTCTATCGCATTCTGACAAGGAAAATGAGTCCTATCAAAGGCCACGACTCATCTAATGAGGAAATAGTTGGCATCATGAAGAATCTGCTATTCAACATCATTCATAGCATTCCTATCAACTATCGTGATTTCTTCATGAGGACTCTGGCAAATGTTGCACTTTCTTCGTTTGAGCTGAAGCCTTATGCACCTTGGATTATGAGATTCCTCAAGACAAGGTCTTCACTCAACTACAAGGATGATTTTTAGAATCACCTCAGCTACTTGCCCCCGATTGAAGTCCTCAAACAGACTTTTACTTCAACTGATGAAAAGGGCAAGACACCTCTTGTCATTGATGAAGGCATTCGTCCATTGGATGGTCAGTTTCGCAAAGTTGCATCGTATTCCACCAATGATGACTCTGCCACTCATGATTCTGCTGCCCATGCCTCCAAGCCAAATCCTCAAGCCACTGCTCCTCGTGTGATGACTGACCGTGAGCTTCTGCTTAGTCTTCACCAGAAGGTGGATCGAAACCATAAACGGGTTAAGCATTAGTTTGGTTCATTACTTCACAACATGACCGCTACACACAATGCAGTGAGAAAAAACCATTACTACCTCCATGAGATCTTTGGTCGCACCTGGGCTATTATGTCCCATGTCTATAGTGAAGTAGATCTGAAGAACATGGGTCTCAAGGAAGATTTTGACTGGTCTGCACCTCCACTGAAGAAATACAAGGAGGTCAAGGTTCCTTCCTTGGTGGCCGGCTCATATTCTTCATCGCGCGACACCGATGAGCATCAAGACTTGGATGACACTGCGGCAGGCCCTACAACGACAAACGACCCCAACAACGCTGGCGCTACTCCATCAACTTGATATTCTTAAGGGGGCGTTAGTCCTCATTTTCAACCCTTTTGGTCATTCGATGACAAAGGGGGGAAATTTGAGTTAGTCTTCAAGCGGGTCTATATTATATGGGCGTTTTTTCTTAAGATACAACTCTCGTTCTTCTGATGACTTTGCTGGATCGAGTTGTAATCTTAAACTCTATGGTGGCCTAATACTTTTGCTGATTTCTTCTGCTTGCTTATTCCTCATTAATGTTAATGCACGCATGTTGAATTACATCAGTCACCATATTTCATCATGCATTTCAAATTCTTCATATTATATGTCAATGCATGTATGAATTACAAGATATAGGGGGAGATCTCCATGATTCAACTCTTCAAGTGTGCATTGCTTCAAAAGCAAATTCCTCACTATGCACATCGTCAGGGGGAGTTCTTCTATATCTTGCAATCAAATTCCTCAATATCAGTATTTACACTTCATATGTTTATCCCCGTTGAAAACTTAACCTATATTGTCATCAATCACCAAAAAGGGGGAGATTGTAAGTGCATCTAGTGCCCCTAAGTGATTTTGGTGTATTGAAGACTTATAGGTTAAGGGACTAATGTGTTTATGAGTGTACACAGGTCTATAAGTCTATGAGGAGTTTGATATTTACAGAGAAAGTTGACCCCTAAAAATGAAGTTCTTCGACTGAAGACTTTGGATTTCTGAAGACTTTCTGAAGACTTTGAAAGTGAAGAGATTGGTGTAACCTAGAAGACTCTTGTTTTCGTAGTTTCATTTTCTCTTTCTTGAGTCATAGGAAACACCGTACTGTTAAAGGGGGTCGAGGAAATACTAAGGAAAAATTTCCATGTGATGCTCAACTCAAAATCCTACACCTACCAATCCCTTCGAGTGAAGCCATTGGAAATCTCATATAGTTCAGTCATATTCTTCGGTGATAGAGATGAAGTTCTTCTAGTCTCTGAGGAATTTGTTCTGACTGAGGAGTTAGGAATTCGCCAGTGCGGATTGCCTACATAGTGAGGAACATGATAGCTCTGAGAAATTTGATACTCAAATTTCCGACCATTGCTGTGCCTTGTGCCAGCTGTCCCAAAATATTTACCCACCTAATGGTCAGATCATTGAAGGGCATTTATGTCTTATCATGTCGGGCTGCTCCCTAGGCTATAAATAGCCGCCCCCTACAACCACTAGCTGGTTGGCTGCTCCGAGAGAAACTGACACTTTTCATTTGAGAGCATCCCATCCTCCGAGGACTTTGAGTGAAAATCATCAAGTGAGGAAAACCCAAACCCAAACACCTACAAACCCAAAGTGATTGAGCATCACTGAAGAGATTGATCCTGCGTGGATCCGACGCTTGTTACCTTTGAAGATTGTGCATCTTCCAGACGGTTAGGCGTCATGGTCTAGAGCATCCAAGAGGAAATTGTGGATTGCCGAGTGACCGAGTCTGTGAAGGTTTGGAAGTCACCTGAAGACTTACCACGAGTGATTGGGCGAGGTCTGCGTGACCTTAGCTCAAGGGGAATATGGTGAGGACCGAGTGTTCTGAACTGCGTGTTCAGAACTGGGTGTCCGGGACTGTGTGCCCACAGGTTTAAATACCTAGCCGCCCTAACCAGACGTACAACTATCACAGCAGTTGGAACTGGTCTACCAAATCATTGTCTTGTAACAACCCGGATGTAACTTTCCCTATTTGTACTCCAACTCTTGCCGTTTCCGGCGTTAAGTTATATTTATTTCTCGGGTTCGGGCCTTTGTCTTCGTGTGTTGTTTTCATTTTCATGCATCTCATATCATGTCATCATGTGCATTGCATTTGCATACGTGTTCATCTCATGCATTCGAGCTTTTTCCCCATTGTCCGTTTTGCATTCCGGCGCTTCGTTCTCCTCCGGTGGTCACTTCTAGCTTTCTTTCGTGTGTGGGGATTAAACATTTCCGGATTGGACCGAGATTTGAAATTCGGGCAAGGCCCCATTTGAAATTCTGCATGGCAGGAAGTGCCGTACCCCCCTCAACTGGTCTGAAACCGGCGAACGTCAGCTTTTGGGTAATGACTTAATCACAGAAGCAGAAGAAATGTGCAAAGTCATTCGTGATAACCTCAAAGCAGCCCAATCCCGCCAGAAGAGCTACTATGATAGTAAGCACCGTGATTTGGCTTTCGAGATCGGAGATCATGTTTACCTCCGCGTCTCTCCTATGAAGGGTACTCGTCGCTTCGGTATCAAAGGGAAGCTTTCCCCTAGATACGTGGGACCTTTCAAGATTGTCAGCAAGAGAGGCGACCTCGCCTATCAACTCGAGCTTCCTTCAAACTTTGCAAATGTTCATGATGTGTTCCATGTCTCTCAGCTTCGAAAGTGCTTCAAGACCCCTGACCGCACCGTCAACTTCGAGGACATTGAGCTCCAAGAAGATCTCTCTTATCGTGAGCACCCAGTTGCTATTCTTGAAGAGACTGAACGCAAGACTCGCAACAAGTCAATCAAATTTCTCAAAGTCAAGTGGTCACACCATTCCGACCATGAAGCTACCTGGGAACGCGAGGATCACCTCCGTTCTGAGTACCCGGAGTTCTTTCAGTCCTAGATCTCGGGACGAGATCTTTTCGTAGTGGTGGAGTGTTGTAACACCCCGGATGTAACTTTCCCTATTTGTACTCCAACTCTTACCGTTTCCGACGTTAAGTTATATTTATTTCTCGGGTTCGGGCCTTTGTCTCCGTGTGTTGTTTTCATTTTCATGCATCTCATATCATGTCATCATGTGCATTGCATTTGCGTACGTGTTCATCTCATGCATTCGAGCTTTTTCCTCGTTGTCTGTTTTGCATTCCGGCGCTTCGTTCTCCTCCGGTGGTCATTTCTATCTTTCTTTCGTGTGTGGGGATTAAACATTTCCGGATTGGACCGAGACTTGTCATGCGGCCTTGGTTTACTACCGGTAGACCGCCTGTCAAGTTTCGTATCATTTGGACTTCGTTTGATACTCCAACGGTTAACGAGGGACCGAAAAGGCCTCGTGTGTGTTGCAGCCCAACACCCCTCCAATTTGGCCCAAAACCCACCAAACTCAGCTCCATCATCTAGAGCGTTCGATCATGATCGCGTGGCCAAAAACCGCACCTCATTTGGACTCTCCTAGCTCCACTTATGCCTATATATAGCTCCTTCCCGAAAAATTCAGATCTCACCCCGAAACCCTAGCCCTCCTCTTCCTCCGCGCGTCGGACAACGTCCGCCCGCGCCGGACGTGTCCACTGCGTCCGCCACCGCGCCCACTTCGCCGCCCCGCCGCCCCG
>NC_041388.1:415893880-415903664 GCF_002162155.2 Triticum dicoccoides | reverse complement strand
CGCCCCGCCGAGACCCGCCGCGGGCCCTCCCGGCCCGCGTCATCGCCCCGCCGCCTAACGCCCGCAGCCGCCGCCACCGTCCTCGCGGCCGGCCACCCGGGGCACCGGCGCCGCCGCTCGCCATCGTTGCTGGCCCGCACCTCGAGCCACGGCCCCGCCATCCGCCGGCGCGCCCGCCGCCGCCCAACCTCGCTGTGGCCACCACCGGGCCCCGCCACCCTCGTCCGGCTCCTCCGGCGGTCGGATCGGGCTCCGGCGAGCCTCCCCACGCCCCTGCGGTCCTCCTCCAGCGAACCCTCTCTCTCTGGTGAACAGTACTCCGGCGGCATCGATTCCCGTGCCCGATCTGGATCTGGATCTGGAAATTGGACGGTTGACTTTTCGCTTCCGAACCCTAATTTTTGTGCTAACTTTGACCAGTGATATCTCTGCATCCGTAGCTCTGATTTGGACATATAGTATATCAAAATGTTCGTCTCGACGAGTACATCATTTCATTCCATTGCATCATTTTCATTTGAGCTCATCTTGATGCCCGAAATGCTGTTAGAAGGAGGCTTCGTGAGTTACTTGTCAGATCTGCTAGTTCATCTTAGACTTTTGTCATTTTTGCCATGATTATTGTGTGCATGCTACGCCTGTGAGTCCTTCATATGTTTTGTTAAGGATTTTGTCTTCTTTCCAGAGGTGCAACCCATGCATTTTTAGGATGTGTGTGGTGACTTGTGCAAGCTTACAAAGTGAGGCACCCGGTAAATTTGTTTTTAGGGACTTAGTTGTTTTCACTAAGTCTGGGATTATTTAGTTCATGATGCCATATGTTCAGCTTGTTTCCTAGTGATCCGTGCATCTTTTGAGGATGATCAATAAAGGAGTTTTGTTAATAATGTTATTCTCTATCCATCCATGTCTTTGTTTGCAATTATGGAGCACCCTAGATTGAGTCAATCGAGCTCTACATTTGCTTCGTGGTGAATCTGGGCAGATCGTCAACTCGTTTGCGATTTTGCCGATGTTATTGTGGTTGGTCCATGCATGCTATGCCATTGTTCTTGCCATGTCTAGCTAGCATTTTGTGCCTTCTTAATGGATGTATGCCTACCTTGCCATGACTTGCACCGTGGTGAGTGCATCGAGCTCGTTTACATGCCTTCGTGAGTTATATTTCAGCATGTCTCAGTTTTCACTAAGTCTGAAAACTGATTGTGTTTTAGCTATGTTCGTGTGCTCATTTATATATTTTCTGAACCCTTTTGACCCTAGGTCACTTTGGGTCTTTTGTTAAGCTTGTTGATTAGCTCCATGTCATGTTCTTACTTGTCTTAATTAGCTCATGTATCATGTTGTTTTGCTACTCCGAAGAGGGCTTCGTGCTCTGAAATTTCAGACAAGTGTTAATTTCACTAAGTCTGGAATCTGTTTTGCATTTGCGTTTTTTGTCATGCTTGTTTGAACCTCATAATGGATGAATTGGACGTGGCTCAGTGCTAGTCTTTTGTTAAGCATCTTGTGTGCATCCCTGCCTTGTATTTTGTTGTCATGTTTGGTGGCTGTAGCATGTTCATTTCATTGCATTTAGATGCCTACTTGCTGTAAATCGCAGACCGGTGTCATTCTTAAAACGCTTGCCATTTCCAAACCGTAACTCCGATTCCGGCGTTCTTTATATCGTTTTCAAGCGATTTCATCCCCTCTTTCCAGTGGCATCCTTGGAATTCCAAGTTGAGGCCAGGTTCATGCATTTCCTGTCATATCTTGCATTTTGCATCCCGCATCGCATCCCGCATAGCATTTCATCATTGCATCGTATTGCTTGTCCTTGCACGTGGTTGATTGTATCCTTGTTGCTTGTTTGTCTTGTTTGGGTAGAGCCAGGAGATGAGTTTGCTACCGAGGAGCCCGTTGAGTTTGCTTGTGAGGATCCAGTCAACTCTGACAACTGTGCAGGCAAGATGATCATACCCTCGAAATCACTACTATCTTTGCTATGCTAGTTTGCTCGCTCTTGCTATGCCAATGCTACGATGCCTACCTTTTGCTTGTCAGCCTCCCGAATTGCCATGTCAACCTCTAACCCACCATGTCCTAGCAAACGGTTGATTGGCTATGTTACCGCTTTGCTCAGCCCCTCTTATAGCGTTGCTAGTTGCAGGTGAAGATTGGAGGCCGTTCCTTGTTGGAACATCATTTATTTACTTGTTGGGATATCATTATATTGCTATGTTATCTTAATGCATCTATATACTTGGTAAAGGGTGGAAGGCTCGGCCTCTCGCCTAGTGTTTTGTTCCACTCTTGCCGCCCTAGTTTTCCGTCATATCGGTGTTATGTTCCCGGATTTTGCGTTCCTTATGCGGTTGGGTTATAATGGGAACCCCTTGATAGTTTGCCTTGATTAAAGCTTTTCCAGCAATGCCCAACTTTGGTCTTACCATTTGCCACCTAGCCTTTTCTTTCCCTTGGGTTCTGCAGACTCAAGGGTCATCTTATTTTAACCCCCCTGGGCCAGTGCTCCTCTGAGTGTTGGTCCCACTGAGCGACGTCTGAGGCTACCAGGGGCAACTCTGGGCTGGCTTACCCGACGTTTGGCTCATCTGAGTGTGCCCTGAGAAAGAGATATGTGCAGCTCCTATCGGGATTTGTCGGCACATTCGGGCGGTGTTGCTGGTCTTGTTTTAACCTGTCGAAGTGTCTTGAGTTACCGAGATACCGAGTCTGATCGGAACATCTTGGGAGGAGGTCTATTCCTTCGTTGACCGTGAGAGCTTGTCATGGGCTAAGTTGGGAATCCCCTGCAGGGATTGAACTTTCGAAATCCATGCCCGCGGTTATGGGCGGATGGGAATTTGTTAATGTCCGGTTGTAGATAACTCGAACCTTAACTTAATTAAAATGAATCAACTGAGTGTGTTACCGTGATGGCCTCTTCTCGGCGGAGTCCGGGAAGTGGACACGGTGTTGGAGTTATGTTTACGCAGGTTGTTCTCTAGTTCTTCGCTCGCGCTTTGCCTCCTCTTCTCGCCCTCTTTTGCGAATAAGTTAGCCACCATATATGCTAGTCGCTTGCTGCAGCTCCACTTATAAAAGCCTTACCCTTCCTATAAGCTTAAATAGTCTTGATCGCGAGGGTGCGAGATTGCTGAGTCCCCGTGGCTCACAGATACTATAACTCCAGATGCAGGTCCAGGTGATTCCACTCCAGGTGATGAGTACGAGCTCAAGTGGGAGTTCGACGAGGACTCTCAGCATTACTACGTGTCTTTTCCTGATGATCAGTAGTGGTGCCTAGTTGGGGTTCGATTCAGGGCCTTGTCGCATGTTGGGTTTTCTTCTATTTTGGCGCCATAGTCGGGCCATGAGTGTTTGTATGATGGATGTTATTTATGTACTCTGATGTGACGTGGCGAGTGTAAGCCAACTATGTATCTCCCCCTTTTTATTATATATTACATGGGATGTTGTAATGATTGCCTGACTTGCGACATTGCTTTCAATGCGGTTATGTCTCTAAGTCGTGCCTCGACACGTGGGAGCTATAGCCGCATCGAGGGCGTTACAAGTTGGTAATCAGAGCCTTCCCCGACATTAGGAGCCCCATTGCTTGATCGTTTTTAGCAGCCGAGTTGTGTCTAGAAAAATGTTTTGAGTCATTTAGGAATTATATATCAGAGAGCTTAGGAATTCTTTTTACTTCCTAGTCTCCTCATCACTCTGGTAAGGCATCCTGACGTAGAGTTTTGACTCTTCTCTTCCGAAATTTCACTAAAAAAAATTTAGGATCACGCGAGTATCTTGGATTTGTTCCGATGGCTTATGATGAGAATACTGTCTTGGTGCCTCCTGTCAGGGGTTTAGTGGAAGTGTCCCGGGGAGTTGAGCTCTGAGGTGTTGTCATCACAATTTTATCGTTGCAATTCTGGAATACTTGAGATATGTTCGCCGACATCGAAAATCTCTTTTATGCAGTTCGTTGGTGAGATAACCTCGACGCCACCCAGTACTGGGGCGGGAGTTCGGGAGTATCGCCATAACTTGTATAACGGATACTTTTCGAAGGTTGAGATAGATGGTTTCCGAAGTTTTCTTGGTTATGTGTTGAAGGATGGATACAGCTGGATGTAGGATTTGCTAGTTTGGGTGAGATATTATGCTTCCCCTGTATCCCCAACACCTGACTACATAACCGGAAAGGTTCGGGAGTTTCATAGGTGGGAATTCTAGTAGTCTAGTTCTTCTTCCACGGATATTGGTTTGAGATTGGGATTTCTTACCGATTATTCGTTCTTGATCCGTACCTTGTTGATTTATTTCTCTACCTTAATTCTACGTGGCTTCTCAATTTATGGATATGTGACCATTTGAAGAGGAATGCATTCGTTCATTTTGTTCGGATGTGAAGACTATATGTTGCAATTTTCATTCCGTTGGATTCAACTTCAATATTTATCTGTCTATGTGCTAATGGTGGTCAACCTCTTCAGGATGGCTCCCGCTAAGAGCACCAGTCAGAACCAGAATCAAGATCCGCCACCACCTCCACCTCCTCCAGGGGCATGGCAAGCTGTGACGGCCGCAACCAATGCAAACACTCAGCTGATCATGCAAATTCTTCAAGAGCGCAATCAAGGCAGTCAAGGGAATCAAGGCAGCAATCAGAGTCACTTCGCTACACTCAACCAGTTCCTTGCTAACGGGCCAAAGACTTTCAGTAATTGTGTTGAGGCAACCGATGCTGACGATTGGCTTGTGGATCTGTGTAAGCATTTCGAGTGCAGTAACGTCAGGCCTGAGGACTTTGTCAAGTTCGCTTCCTTCCAACTCAAAGATCAAGCTGCAGAATGGTTCCAGCAGTACAAGGATTCCAGAGGTGGACGTGTTATCACTTGGGATGATTTCCGTCGAGATTTCCGAGCTCATCATATTCCGCAGAGTGTGGTTGAAAGCAAGCGTGAGGAATTCCGCAATCTGAAGCAAGGCTCTTTGTCTGTCTATGACTACAACAAGTTGTTCCAGAAGCTTGCCCGCTTTGCCAAGCAGGACGTGCCTGATGAGAAGAGCATGATATACCAGTTCAGGGGTGGTCTCAGAGAAGATATTCAGCTCGCTCTTGTTCTCTTTGAGCCCTTGAGATACGATGAGTTCTACAAGATGGCACTGAAGCAAGAGGCTGCTCAGTTGAGGTGTGATGCTTCCAGGAAGCGAGTCAGAGATGTTACTCCTTCTTCCTCTACTCAAGTGGCCAAGCAGCAGAAGTTTTGGCTTCCTCCTCCTCCGTTCCGTCAGCCATATCAGCAGAAGAGCAAAGGTGGTAGTGGTTCTTCCCACCCACCCAACCCTGGCTTTCAGAACAAGGCTTCGTCTCAAGCTCCAAGATCGAGTGCTCCGTATCACCGTCCGCTTTCAGAGGTTACATGCAACAAGTGCCAACAGAAGGGTCACTATGCCAACAAGTGTTTCAACCAGAGGCGTCTTCCTCCTCCTCCTCCTGTGAGATCGGCAAGTACAGCTGTGGTCAAGCATAACCCCAAGTCCGCCAAGGTTAATTTGATGAATGCAGCTCAGGCAGAGGACTCGTCAGATGTGATCATGGGTAACCTTCCTGTTAATGATATTCCGGCTAAAGTTCTTTTTGACATGGGTGCATCGCATTGTTTCATTTCGAGGCCATTTGTTTCTAAGCATGAGTTGCCTTTGCAAGATTTGCCTAGACAGTTATCTGTTGTTTCTCCGGGTAAATTCATGAATGCAAGCGCTATTGCCCCAGATATTTCTATCACATTGGGCGATTACAAGTTTCTCTCTTCTCCGGTGGTTCTTGGTAACTCGGATATTGATCTTATTCTCGGGATGGATTGGCTTTCTAAGCACAAGGCTCAGCTTGATTGTGCAGCCAGGCAAATTCAATTGACTCATTCGTCTAAGGATGTAATTGTCTTTGCCGCTTGGGATGATACTATCCGTCTGTTTTCTCTCAATGAGAAGGGTGAATCGGATGCCATCTCTCAAATTCTAGTCGTTTGCGAATATCAAGACGTCTTTCCAGAAGAGCCCCCAGGAATGCCTCCGCACCGGCCAGTTGAATTCGTTATTGAACTTGAGCCTGGCACGGAACCTGTGTGCAAACGTCCTTACAAGCTCGGACCTGAAGAGTTGAAGGAGCTGAAGAAGCAACTCGATGAGCAAGAAAGAATGGGTCTCATCCGGCCTAGTTCTTCTCCGTGGGGTTGTGGTGTTCTTTTTTTGATAAAGAAGGATGGAACGGACCGACTTTGTGTTGATTACCGTCCAGTGAATAAGAAGACCATCAAGAACAAATACCCACTTCCCAACATCAATGAGCTGTTCGAACAACTCAAAGGTGCTCAAGTATTCTCCAAGCTTGATCTTCGTATGGGTTATCACCAGATTCGCATTCGTGAAGAAGATATTCCCAAGACAGCATTTAGAACAAGCTTTGGTTCATATGAATACACTGTCATGTCTTTTGGCCTCGCCAATGCTCCTCCGACGTTCTCTCGCATGATGAACTTCATCTTCAACGCCTACACCAATGACATCGTTTTGGTCTATCTCGACGACATTCTGGTTTTCTCGAAGAACAAGGAAGATCATGCCAAGCACTTGCGTTAGGTTCTTGATAAGCTCAGGGAACATCAGTTCTACGCCAAGTTCTCCAAGTGTGAATTTTGGCTCGATGAGGTTCTTTATCTTGGTCATATCATCTCTGCCAAGGGCATTTCCATGAATCCTGAGAAGGTGTCTGCAATTGTGAATTGGGAACCTCCTCAGAACGTGAAGCAACTCCGCAGTTTCCTCGGTCTCGCAAGCTATTGTCGAAGATTCATTGAAAACTTTTCTAAGATCGCGAAGCCTCTCTCTAATCTTCTCCAGAAGCACGTCAAGTACGTTTGGTCTCCGGAGTGTGATATTGCTTTCAACACTTTGAAAGAGAAGTTGATCACTGCTCCAGTTCTAACTCCGCCTGATGAATCCAAGCCGTACGAGATCTTTTGTGATGCCTCTCTCCAAGGTCTTGGCGCAGTATTGATGCAAGAGAAGAAAGTTGTTGCTTATACATCTCGCCAGTTGAAGCCTAATGATAAGAACTACTCCACTCATGATCTCGAGTTGGCGGCAGTTGTGCATGCTCTTTTGACTTGGAGACATCTTCTATTGGGAAGAAAAGTGGACATTTTCACTGATCACAAGAGTCTCAAGTACATCTTCACTCAGCCTAATCTCAACCTCAGGCAAACTCGATGGGTCGAAATGATTCAAGAGTATAATCCGAGTATTGAGTACACTACAGGCAAGGCCAATGTGATTGCTGACGCTTTGAGCAGGAAAGCATACTGCAACAGTCTGATTCTCAAGCCTTATCAACCCGAGCTTTGTGAAGCTTTCCGCAAACTTAATCTGCAAGTTGTTCCTCAAGGTTTCGTCGCCAACCTTCAAGTCTCTCCTACCTTAGAAGACCAGATTCGCCAAGCCCAGCTTCTTGATGCTATGGTGAAAAAGGTGAAGATTGGGATTGCCAAGAGTCAGTCCAAGTACAAGTGCTACCGCCTTGATGACAAGGACACTCTCTTCTTCGAGGATTGTATTGTTGTGCCCAAAGGTGAACTTCGTAAAGTGATCATGAACGAGGCTCACAATTCTCTCCTCTCCATCCACCCTGGGAGCACGAAGATGTATCAGGACCTTAAGCAAGCTTATTGGTGGACTCGAATGAAGCGCGAGATCGCTCAATTCGTGAATGAATGTGATGTCTGCAGAAGAGTGAAGGCAGAACACCAAAGGCCAGCTGGTCTCCTCCAACCTCTTGCCATTCTAGAATGGAAGTTTGGCCACATTGAGATGGACTTCGTGACTGGGTTTCCAAAGTCCAAGCGTGGCAATGATGCTATATTTGTTGTCATCGACAAGCTCACCAAAGTGGCTCATTTTCTGCCTATCAAAGAGTCGATCACTGCAGCTCAATTGGCGGAACTCTATACCTCTCGCATTGTCTCTCTGCACGGTATTCCTCAAGTGATATCTTCAGACCGTGGCAGCATCTTTACCTTGAAGTTTTGGGATTCTTTTCAGAAGGCCATGGGCACCAACATCCGCTTCAGCACTGCTTTCCATCCTCAAACAAGCGGCCAAGTCGAGCGTGTCAACCAGATTCTTGAAGATATGCTCAGGGCTTGTGTGGTCTCCTTCGGCATGAAGTGGGAGGATTGTCTTCCTTATGCTGAATTCTCATACAACAACAGTTTTCAAGCAAGTTCGGGCAAGGCCCCATTTGAAATTCTGTATGGCAGGAAGTGCCGTACCCCCCTCAACTAGTCTGAAACCGGCGAACGTCGGCTTTTGGGTAATGACTTAATCACAGAAGCAGAAGAAATGTGCAAAGTCATTCGTGATAACCTCAAAGCAGCCCAATCCCGCCAGAAGAGCTACTATGATAGTAAGCACCGTGATTTGGCTTTCGAGATCGGAGATCATGTTTACCTCCGCGTCTCTCCTATGAAGGGTACTCGTCGCTTCGGTATCAAAGGGAAGCTTGCCCCTAGATACATGGGACCTTTCAAGATTGTCAGCAAGAGAGGCGACCTCGCCTATCAACTCGAGCTTCCTTCAAACTTTGCAAATGTTCATGATGTGTTCCATGTCTCTCAGCTTCGAAAGTGCTTCAAGACCCCTGACCGCACCGTCAACTTCGAGGACATTGAGCTCCAAGAAGATCTCTCTTATCGTGAGCACCCAGTTGCTATTCTTGAAGAGACTGAACGCAAGACTCGCAACAAGTCAATCAAATTTCTCAAAGTCAAGTGGTCACACCATTCCGACCGTGAAGCTACCTGGGAACGCGAGGATCACCTCCGTTCTGAGTACCCGGAGTTCTTTCAGTCCTAGATCTTGGGACGAGATCTTTTCGTAGTGGTGGAGTGTTGTAACACCCCGGATGTAACTTTCCCTATTTGTACTCCAACTCTTGTCGTTTCCGGCGTTAAGTTATATTTATTTCTCGGGTTCGGGCCTTTGTCTCCGTGTGTTGTTTTCGTTTTCATGCATCTCATATAATGTCATCATGTGCATTGCATTTGCATACGTGTTCATCTCATGCATTCGAGCTTTTTTTCCGTTGTCCGTTTTGCATTCCGGCGCTTCGTTCTCCTCCGGTGGTCACTTCTAGCTTTCTTTCGTGTGTGGGGATTAAACATTTCCGGATTGGACCGAGACTTGTCATGCGGCCTTGGTTTACTACCGGTAGACCGCCTGTCAAGTTTCGTATCATTTGGACTTCGTTTGATACTCCAACGGTTAACCGAGGGACCGAAAAGGCCTCGTGTGTGTTGCAGCCCAACACCCCTCCAATTTGGCCCAAAACCCACCAAACTCAGCTCCATCATCTAGAGCGTTCGATCATGATCGCGTGGCCAAAAACCGCACCTCATTTGGACTCTCCTAGCTCCACTTATGCCTATATATAGCTCCTTCCCGAGAAATTCGGATCTCTCCCCGAAACCCTAGCCCTCCTCTTCCTCCGCGCGCCGGACAACGTCCGCCGGCGCCGGACGTGTCCACTGCGTCCGCCACCGCTACGTGGCGCCTTCCCATTCGCCGCCGCCACCGCGCCCACTTCGCCGCCCCGCCGGCCCGCAGAGACCCGCCGCGGGCCCTCCCGGCCCGAGTCATCGCCCCGCCGCCTAACGCCCGCAGCCGCCGCCACCGTCCTCGCGGCCGGCCACCCGGGGCACCGGCGCTGCCGCTCGCCATCGTCGCCGGCCCGCACCTC